>NC_084744.1:26325147-26330271 GCF_033978785.1 Entelurus aequoreus | reverse complement strand
TGTGACGGGCCACCTTTAAATAATATGGGCAGGCCACATTAACAATGTGGCAGAACACATTTAGCAATGTGGCTGACCACATTGAAGAACGTGAGAGAACCACATAAAATGACATGGTGGGCAACATAAATTATGTGGTAGACCAAATTGAATAACGTGATGGGCCACTTTAAAATGATGTGGTGGCCACATTAAATTATGTTGTAGACCACGTGGAATGGTGTGGCAGACTACATTGAATAACGTGACAAGCCATGTAAAATCACCTTAGATAACGTGGCAAAGTGTCAAAATTGCTACTGACAGTTTGGTCATGTTGTGTTTTCCTGTATTTGGCGTTTTAATTCCTGTCCAGTGCTCTTATTTCTCGTTTCTACTTCCTGTGTTTTTTAATCACTTCCTGTCCCGTTACTCTTGTTTTGTCAGTATTTCCTGTTTGGTCTTTGTGTTTTGAAGCACGTCCTTCCAGCACACCGGATTCTCATTAATTAGTTTTATTTAGTTCCACCTGGGTGCCTCATTCTGTGCTGGATCCTTCTACTTGTTAGTCGGCTTCCTGTGCACCTCCCTGTTGCCAATAAATATATTTCTACCTGCAAGCCGTCTGCTATCTCTTCATCCTTGGTGTCACGCTGCAAGCAACGCTCACCAGATCGTGACAGAAATTATCCAGCCAGTAAGTGACCCCGCAGAGATTTCTATGCCCCAGCAGCTTGATAAGATTTTGGCACTGATTGAAACGTTCTTCAGCCTCTCATTAAGCTCCCTCCCACCCATCCTTGTAGTCTGTTGGTCTCTCTGGGGACGTCTGGGATCCGTCCCTTGGGGGGTTTATGAGTAGCTGTGCAGCTGGGGAGGCACAGCTACAGTGAGGTCGTCCACGATGTTACCATGATTCCCTGCTGGGATGACCTCATTGAAGCAGGACGGCTTGCTGGCAGCGACGCTGCAGTCGCTGCCTGCATCTCCAGTGGGTCTGCCGCAGTCGTCCGGTCGCATCTCCAGTGGGTCTGCCGCAGTCGCTGCTCACATCTCCAATTGGTCCGCCGCAATCGCCGCCCGCATCTCCAGTGGGTCCGCAGCGGTCGCCGCCCGCATCTCCAGTGGGGTCCGCCGCGGTCACCGCCCCGCATCTCCAGTGGGTATGCCATGGTCGCCGCCCACATCTCCAGTGGGTCTGCCATGGTCGCCGCCCGCATCTCCAGTGGGTCTTCCGCAGTGGTCGCCGGCATCTGCAGTGGGTCTGCCGCGGTCGCCGCCCGCATCTCCAGTGGGTCTGCCGCAGTCGCCGCCCACATCTACAGTGGGTCTGCCACGGTCGCCGCCCGCATCTCCAGTGGGTCTCCAGTGGGTCTCCAGTGGGTCTGTCATGATCACCGCCCGTATTTCCAGTGGGTCTGCCGCGGTCGCCGCCCACATCTCCAGTGGGTCTGACGCGGGCGCGGCCCGCATCTCCAGTGGGTCTGCCGATGTCGCCGCTGAATGAAAACCAACAAGCTTGTGGTATTGTATTCAAAAATACTTTAGGCTGTAATTGCTGCCAAAAGTGCACCAACAAAGTACTGATGAAATGCTGTGAATACTTATGTCCATGTGATTCATTTTCTTTTTTTTTTCTTTTTATTGACATCCAGCGTCAGATATTCCAATTCCAATAATCAATTACATCATATTTCCATACATCATACATCTATTGTCTGCCCTAAATATATATATATATATATATATAATATATATATATATATATATATATATATATATATATATATATATATATATATATATATATATATATATATATATATATATATACCAACGATGCCACCCCCCCCCCAAAAAAGAGGAAAAACAGCACACAAAAAACAAAAAAACAAGGTAATAATGATATTAACAAATAAATAAATAATAAAATAATAATAAATAAATAAAATAATATAAACAGATAATAAATAAATAGAAAAAAACTATAGACATAAAGGGAGTCATCTTTTTTTAAACAGCACAATCCAATCCAATCCAATCCACTTTATTTTTATAGCACATTTAAACAACAAAAATGTTTCCAAAGTGCTGCACAACAATATTAAAAACAATATTCAAATATTATCCGTAGCTCCACCAATGACTGAATAAAAACAAAAAATAAATAAATATAAAAACAATATAAAAATAAATATGATTAAAAAAAGTAAAGCCGCTGCTCCTCCACATCGAGAGGAGCCAGATGAGGTGGTTCGGGCATCTGGTCAGGATGCCACCCGAACGCCTCCCTAGGGAGGTGTTTAGGGCACGTCCAACCGGTAGGAGGCCACGGGGAAGACCCGGGACACGTTGGGAAGACTATGTCTCCCGGCTGGCCTGGGAACGCCTCGGGACGTTCCCAGGCTGGATGAAGTGGCTGGGGAGAGGAAAGTCTGGGCTTCCCTGCTTAGGCTGCTGCCCCCCGCGACCCGACCTCGGATAAGCGGAAGAAGATGGATGGATGGATGGATGTATAAAAAACACAAAGGACTACAGAGGACAGAGGACCACACAACTCACGTAGCGTTAAAAGCCAAAGAATAAAAGTGGAATCACTAATTCGAGCAAACAAAATGTGATTTCTTATGTTTTTATTTATAATAAATTTGCCATAATTACAACAACAAAAAAATCACATTGTCATTATGGGGTATCGTGTGTAGAATTTTGAGGACAAAGTGAAACACTGTGAATAATAATAATAATAATAATAATAATAATAATAATAATAATAATAATAATAATAGATTTTATTTGTAAAAAGCACTTTACATTGAGCAAAGAACCTCAAAGTGCCACAGTGTAAAAAAATAATAATAATAATAAAAACAAATTTAAAAAAATAGTAATAATAATAATAATAATAATAATCAAAGATAATAAAAAATGAATAAAATATAAAACTAGAAACAGCCCAATAGCTAGAACCGGCATGCATATCTATAAAATATGCATACTTTCCGGATGCACTGTACGTAGTAAAACCACACCTGTGCAGCCTGTTGTCGTGTTAAAGGAGAATCACCAGTCCAATGTAAGACAGCAGGAAGATGTCATGCCTCAAGACTTCAGACAGAGTACTATCAGTTATGGGGCCACATATCTTGAGCGTGAAGCATATACGACCTCCCTGTATATCCTGCATGGATGTGAAAGATCTGCCTTGGTTCACATTTCTTGCAGTTGCCTCTCTCCTGTCTTGAAAGCGTGCATGAATGAGCGATAAATCTTCTCGGAATGTGAGGGGGCCACATAACTGCAAAGCAGGTGTTTATGACTATTTCTAGCAATATTTCGGGTCGGGGCATTGAGCTATTGAAGCCGGGCGGTCGAAATAACAAGTTCAGATAATATTCCAGTTTGATTTTTTTTCCACGTGTGGCCGAATAATTGGATTTTATATGCGTTCACTCCCACTTTGGCATTCAGAGCATAGTCCGCCATCAACGCGCTCTTTTGTGAAGAATGTGTCAGCATGTATTTTTGCCTTGTCCTTCCCGTGATTATTGCTTGGCTGTCAGGTGTTCTTGTGTTTGATGACTTTAAATAGCCACAAACTCCACCGCACAACACCCGCAGACTTAGAAGGGGGGCCGACACTTACCTGAAGTGGATCAACTTTGCAATGCCCAATAAAAATATCTCCAGATAAATGACCTGCCATTAATATTTATGGTTATCAGTTTAAATGACAACATAAGTGGAATAACATTCTATTAGGCTTGATATAAAATAGTTAAATAATAGGGGTGTCAAAAAATCTAATCATTCTTATTTGTAACAATTCTTAATCGAATAAAAAAAAAGTATAAAAAAAAAACATACACTACCGTTCAAAAGTTTGGGGTCACCCAAACAATTTTGTGGAATAGCCTTCATTTCTAAGAACAAGAATAGACTGTCGAGTTTCAGATGAAAGTTCTCTTTTTCTGGCCATTTTGAGCGTTTAATTGACCCCACAAATGTGATGCTCCAGAAACTCAATCTGCTCAAAGAAGGTCAGTTTTGTAGCTTCTGTAACGAGCTAAACTGTTTTCAGATGTGTGAACATGATTGCACAAGGGTTTTCTAATCATCAATTAGCCTTCTGAGTCAATGAGCAAACACATTGTACCATTAGAACACTGGGAGTGATAGTTGCTGGAAATGGGCCTCTATACACCTATGTAGATATTGCACCAAAAACCAGACATTTGCAGCTAGAATAGTCATTTACCACATTAGCAATGTATACAGTGTATTTCTTTAAAGTTAAGACTAGTTGAAAGTTATCTTCATTGAAAATAAGGACATTTCAATGTGACCCCAAACTTTTGAACGGTAGTGTATATATTTTTAATTTGTTTTATTTATGTATTTTCTTATCTGTCCTGTCCAGGCATTCGGGGCAAATCATTAGGGATGATGTTCGAAACCGGTTCTCCCGGTTGTTCGATAAGAAAAAGAACCGATTCCATGGACTCAAATCCCTTTTTGAGAACCGGTTCCCGTTATCGAGGCCACTATAGTAAAGAAAAAGAGTTGGTTCTTTATTCGAATCCCTGGGAACGAATCCCGCCCTGTGATGTCCCACAGGCGTTTCTTGTGGGACATCACAGGAAATGACGTAGATCAGCCATTCGGCGGCAGACACAGAAAGCAGCAACAACAATGGACCGAAAAAACGCCTCAAGGCATGGCTTCATTTTACAAAAAAATTACGACGAGGAAACAGCAATATGCAATTATTGCTAGGCTCCGCTCTCATGTCATCATCATCATCATCATCGGTGGTCACTCGAAACGAGTATGACGATCCTCCTGGTAGAGGTGTATCCCTTTATGGAGGATGCCTGTGCGTGACTTAGTTTAGCATGGGGAGACTGGTGCACAGACAGTCACCACACGATCCTTGACAGATCCGGGTCAGGGTCCAGTGGCATGGAGTCCAAGACGACTTGGGACCTTTTCTGCTGCAGCCTTCTTCCGCCATCGCAGCCGTTGTGGTAGTTCTTAAATCTACCGTCTTCCGCCTGTTCCACCGTTGAGGTCTTGGGTCGTTATTTCCCCATAACTGGGCCCACATGGATGTGGGGGTGCCTTCTTCCGCCATCCCAGCCGTTG
>NC_084744.1:26315147-26320147 GCF_033978785.1 Entelurus aequoreus | reverse complement strand
TATATATATATATATATATATATATATATTATATATATATATATATATATATATATTATGCATAATAAAATTGTCTCATTGCTCGCCTCGGCAGGGAAACCTGCGAAACAGGCTTGTAGGGATGATATAGCCTCTTGTGTTTTTTCCTATATATATATATATATATATATATATATATATATATATATATATATATATATATATATATATATATACATATATATATATATATATATGTTATGTATAATAAAATCGTCTCATTGCTCGCCTCGGCAGGGAAACCTGCGAAACAGGCTTGTAGGGATGATATAGCCTCTTTTGTTTTTTCCTGACCTAAAATATATTCCGCTCTATTGAGCACTGTATAACGGGTAAACCACAGAAACCTCAACTATATATATATATATATATATATATATATATATATATATATATATATATATATATATATATATATATATATATATACATAGATAAATAGATATATATACCGGCCCCCCAGACACATTTTTTTCTCTACATGTGGCCCCCCGAGTCAAAATCATTGACCAGGCCTGTTATACAACATGCAGATCAGATTCTGTTTCCTTACTGTCTTTTAGCCCGCACTATTTCCCCTCTAAGAATACCCTGACTTGGATTTAGCCTCGGTAAAATAGCAACCATGAACAAAATGTGCCCGATGAGAACAAAGTACCTAGGAGCACGTTGCCAACCGAAACATAGCGGCAACATTCTGGAGGGGGAATTAGATTAAAGAGGGGGAAGAAAGGCAATTCATCCTCTTTGTTTCTCCAAATCTAAAAATAGCTCTTTGCTGAGCAGGCACTAGTAAAGCAAGATGCAGTTCCTTCTCTTGCTACATTTTCCTGTCGGCGCAGAAAATGTCCAAACTGTGTGATTCATAACAGCTTGTGTGCGATATCACACAATTGGGAGAATTACATTTTGCTCATCTTGACATCCAATAAACACCCTCGCTTGTATTCGGCGCATGCTCGCTTCCATCAACAGCACTGCACAGACATCACTTATTGATGTCTGCTATGAATCGCCGCGTCCTATAACCAGCTGTTGTTTTCTTTCTTCACGGACCAAATAATGATAATGGAGGCCGAGGTGCCGTTTCTATGAGATGCTCGTTGAAGCACGCGGCTGCTTCCATTTCTTGTATCCAAGCAGCGCAATGTCAACAGGTCCGGCCTCATATTATCAGCATCCATGCTTTGCTTGCATGCCTAGCAACCTCACTGTTGTTGTCCTGCAGATTGGAGCCCCGCCCCCACTCAGACACAGCTGTACTAACTGGATTTGTGCATGGAACTAGCACACCTATTTCATTTGAAGGCTGTTTATGAAGAACACGGGTGTCAAAAGTCGTTTTCGTTGAGGGCCACATCCCAGTTATGGCTGCCATCCGAGGGCCACTTACAACAGCGAATAATATATGATATGATTATACAAACCCCGTTTCCATATGAGTTGGGAAATTGTGTTAGATGTAAATATAAACGGAATACAATGATTTGCAAATCATTTTCAACCCATATTCAGTAAGACAACATATTTGATGTTCAAACTGATAAACATTTTTTTTTGTTGCAAATAATCATTAACTTTAGAATTTTGATGCCAGCAACACGTGACAAAGAAGTTGGAAAGGTGGCAATAAATACTGATAAAGTTGAGGAATGCTCATCAAACACTTATTTGGAACATCCCACAGGTGAACAGGCAAATTGGGAACAGGTGGGTGCCATGCTTGGGTATAAAAGTAGATTCCATGAAATGCTCAGTCATTCACAAACAAGGATGGGGCGAGGGTCACCACATTGTCGACAAATGCATGAGCAAATTGGTTGAACAGTTTAAGAAAAACCTTTCTCAACCAGCTATTGCAACGAATTTAGGGATTTCACCATCTACGCTCCGTAATATCATCAAAGGGTTCAGAGAATCTGGAGAAATCACAGCACGTAAGCAGCTAAGCCCGTGACCTTCCATCCCTCAGGCTGTACTGCATCAACAAGCGACATCAGTGTGTAAAGGATATCACCACATGGGCTCAGGAACACTTCAGAAACCCACTGTGAGTAACTACAGTTGGTCGTTACATCTGTAAGTGCAAGTTAAAACTCTACTATGCAAGGCGAAAACCGTTTATCAACAACACCCAGAAACGCCGTCGGCTTCGCTGGGCCTGAGCTCATCTAAGATGGACTGATACAAAGTGGAAAAGTGTTCTGTGGTCTGACGAGTCCACATTTCAAATTGTTTTTGGAAACTGTGGACGTCGTGTCCTCCGGACCAAAGAGGAAAAGAACCATCCGGATTGTTATAGGCGCAAAGTGTAAAAAGCCAGCATGTGTGATGGTATGGGGGTGTATTAGTGCCCAAGACATGGGTAACTTACACATCTGTGAAGGCGCCATTAATGCTGAAAGGTACATACAGGTTTTGGAGCAACATATGTTGCCATCCAAGCAACGTTATCATAGACGCCCCCTGCTTATTTCAGCAAGACAATGCCAAGCCACGTGTTACATCAACGTGGCTTCATAGTAAAAGAGTGCGGGTACTAGACTGGCCTTGCCTGTAGTCCAGACCTGTCTCCCATTGAAAATGTGTGGCGCATTATGAATCCTAAAATACCACAACGGAGACCCCCGGACTGTTGAACAACTTAAGCTGTACATCAAGCAAGAATGGGAAAGAATTCCACCTGAGAAGCTTCAAAAATGTGTCTCCTCAGTTCCCAAACGTTTACTGAGTGTTGTTAAAAGGAAAGGCCATGTAAACACAGTGGTGAACATGCCCTTTCCCAACTACTTTGGCACGTGTTTGCAGCCATGAAATTCTACGTTAATTATTATTTGCAAAAAAAAAAAATTTTTTATGAGTTTAAACATCAAATATGTTGTCTTTGTAGTGCATTCAATTGAATATGGGTTGAAAAGGATTTGCAAATCATTGTATTCCGTTTATAGTTACATCCAACACAATTTCCCAACTCATATGGAAACGGGGGTTTGTATATACGTTAGGTCAGTAAAAAACACAGAGGCTATTTCATCACTACAAGCAGGTTTCCCTGCTATTCAGGGGAATTTATGATATTATATATATATATATGTATATATATATATATATATATATATATATATATATATATATATATATATATATATATATATATATATATATATATATATATATATATATATATATATATATATATATATATATATATATATATATATATATATATCATACAATCCCCTGAAGAGCAGGGAAACCCGTGAAACAGGCTTGTAGGGATGAAATTTTGTTGAAAAAAATATTAAAAAATGTGTCATTATTCATTGTTATTATTTTTATTATTATTCAAGTTTTAAATCTCTAGATCAACATTAGGTCCATCTGTCAATATAACGTTTTTAAAGATTTAAGTCGTATGCTCTTTTTGTCAAAGAAAACCCTGTTTTTTAATGGAAAAAACACAAAATATGCAATATTTTCACCCAATAACATTTTTAAGTGGAATATTTGCAATTATATAATAATTGGATTCTTAAAAAGGTCAATAACTCATAACACCATTGATTTTAATTCATTATTATTTTTTGAGCGATGACACTTAAAAACAAATCACACAAAAATTATTGGGGAACCAAAAGGGTCCTACTCATTAAAGTGTTAAAAAATAAATTATACATTTTTTTTACTGTTTACTTTTAACACAATAATCTCGAGATCAACTTCAGATCTATCCATCAATTATACGTTGTATTGTTGTTTATGTTTTTTGGTTGTTTGTTTTAGGCCCTTCTTTAAAAAAAAAACCTGCTAAGTTTTTTATATGGCAAACACAAAATATGCAACATTTTCCCAAAAAATTTTTCTCAAAGTGGAATATTTAATGTGACGTAATTGGAGCCTTGAATAGGTCAATAATTCATAATAACATTGATTTTGATTCATTATTATTTTTTAAAGAAGGAAACAGCCTGCATGGCAATGGCAGCTTTGTGTTATTAGAGTAAACATTGCAACATTTTGTTGTTACATTTCACCTGTTTTGTCTTTCATACCACTTTTTATGTTTTAAATTTTTTTAATCGTATTTTAAAATGGGCCGTGGGACCGTTAAAAAATGACCTGCGGGCCGCAAATGGCCCCCGGGCCGCACATTGGACATCCCTGGATTAAATCAATTAAAATCGATTATAAAAATAGTTGGCGATTAATTTAGTCATCGATTCATTGGATCTATGCTATGCGCATGCGCAGAGGCAATTTTTTTTATTTAAAAAAATATTTATTTTTTTATAAACCTTTATTTATAAACTGCAACATTTACAAACAGCTGAGAAACAATAATCAAAATAAGTACGGTGCCAGTATGCTGTTTTTTTTTCAATAAAATACTGGAAAGGATAGAAATGTAGTTTGTCTCTTTTATCCGATTATTAATCGATTAATCGAAGTAATAATCGACAGATTAATCGATTATCAAATTAATCGTTAGTCGCAGCCCTAATATATATATATATATATATATATATATATATATATATATATATATATATATATATATATATATATATATATATATATATATATATATATATATATATATATATATATATATATATATATATATA
The DNA here is from genome assembly GCF_033978785.1 of Entelurus aequoreus. Taxonomy (NCBI): domain Eukaryota; kingdom Metazoa; phylum Chordata; class Actinopteri; order Syngnathiformes; family Syngnathidae; genus Entelurus; species Entelurus aequoreus. The sequence continues at coordinate 26,315,483 of NC_084744.1, read as the reverse complement.
TATATATATATATATATATATATATATATATATATATATATACGTTAGGTCAGTAAAAAAACACAGAGGCTATTTCATCACTACAAACAGGTTTCCCTGCTCTTCAGGGGATTTAATTATATTATATATATATATATATTATTATAAAATCCCCTGAAGAGCAGGGAAACCTGCGAAACAGGCTTGTAGGGATGAAATAGCCTCTGTGTTTTTTCCTGACCTAACGTATATTCCGCTCTACCCCGGTATTGAGCACTGTATAATGGATAAACCACAGAAGCCTTGACTATATATATATATATATATATATATATATATATATATATATATATATAT
>NC_084744.1:25985147-25995147 GCF_033978785.1 Entelurus aequoreus | reverse complement strand
ACGTTTGGGAACTGAGGAGACACATTTTTGAAGCTTCTCAGGTGGAATTCTTTCCCATTCTTGCTTGATGTACAGCTTAAGTTGTTCAACAGTCCCGGGGTCTCCCTTGTGGTATTTTTAGGCTTCATAATGTGCCACACATTTTCAATGGGAGACAGGTCTGGACTACAGACAGGCCAGTCTAGTACCCGCACTCTTTTACTATGAAGCCACGTTGATGCAACACGTGGCTTGGCATTGTCTTGCTGAAATAAGCAGGGGCGTCCATGGTAACGTTGCTTGGATGGCAACATATGTTGCTCTAAAACCTGTATTTACCTTTCAGCATTAATGGCGCCTTCACAGATGTGTAAGTTACCCATGTCTTGGGCACTAATACACCCCCATACCATCACACATGCTGGCTTTTCAACTTTGCGCCTATAACAATCCGGATGGTTATTTTCCTCTTTGGTCCGGAGGACACGACGTCCACAGTTTCCAAAAACAATTTGAAATGTGGACTCGTCAGACCACAGAACACTTTTCCACTTTGTATCAGTCCATCTTGGATGAGCTCAGGCCCAGCGAAGCCGACGGCCTTTCTGGGTGTTGTTGATGAACGGTTTTTGCTTTGCATAGGAGAGTTTTAACTTGCACTTACAGATGTAGCGACCAACTGTAGTTACTGACAGTGGGTTTCTGAAGTGTTCCTGAGCCCATGTGGTGATATCCTTTACACACTGATGTCGCTTGTTGATGCAGTACAGCCTGAGGGATGGAAGGTCACGGGCTTAGCTGCTTATGTGCAGTAGATGGTGAAATCCCTAAATTCCTTGCAATAGCTGGTTGAGAAAGGTTTTTCTTAAACTGTTCAACAATTTGCTCACGCATTTGTTGACAAAGTGGTGACCCTCGCCCCAGCCTTGTTTGTGAATGACTGAGCATTTCATGGAATCTACTTTTATACCCAATCATGGCACCCACCTGTTCCCAATTTGCCTGCTCACCTGTGGGATGTTCCAAATAAGTGTTTGATGAGCATTCCTCAACTTTATCAGTATTTATTGTCACCTTTCCCAACTTCTTTGTCACGTGTTGCTGGCATCAAATTCTAAAGTTAATGATTATTTGCAAAAAAAAATGTTTATCAGTTTGAACATCAAATATGTTGTCTTTGTAGCATATTCAACTGAATATGGGTTGGAAATGATTTGCAAATCATTGTATTCCGTTTATATTTACAGCTAACACAATTTCCCAACTCATATGGAAACAGGGTTTGTATATTGATATATAATGTAGGAACCAGAATATTAATAACAGAAAGAAACAACCCTTTTGTGTGAATGAGTGTAAATGGGGGAGGGAGGTTTTTTGGGTTGGTGCACTAATTGTAAGTGTATCTTGTGTTTTTTATGTAGATTTAATAAAAGATAAAAAATTAAATAAAAATAATTGCTATTGTGACATCTAGTGGACACATTTAGAACAGCAGTTTCTTCCATCCAAAAATTTCGGCTCATTTTTATATTTAGCGAACACATCCCGCGGGCCGGATAAAACCTGTTTGCGGGCCGTACGTTTGACACCCCTGCTTTAGACTCTGAAGACTACCGTATTTTTCGGAGTATAAGTCGCACCGGCCGAAAATGAATAATAAAGAAGGAAAAAACATATATAAGTCGCACTGGAGTATAAGTCATATATTTGGGGGAAATGTATTTGATAAAAGCCAACAACAAGAATAGACATTTGAAAGGCAATTTAAAATAAATAAAGAATAGTGAACAACAGGCTGAATAAGTGTACGTTATATGAGGCATAAATAACCAACTGGTATGTTAACGTAACATATTATGGTAAGAGTCATTCAAATAACTATAACATATAGAACATGCTATACGTTTACCAAACAATCTGTCACTCCTAATCGCTAAATCCCATGAAATCTTATACGTCTAGTCTCTTACGTGAATGAGCTAAATACGATTATTTGATATTTTATGGTAATGTGTTAATCATTTCACACACAAGTCGCTCCTGAGTATAAGTCGCACCCCCGGCCAAACTATGAAAAAAACTGCGACTTATAGTCTGAAAAATGCGGTAGTCCTCTTTGACGACAAAAGTTCACAGTGGTAATTTACTGTGATTAGTCACGATTAATTCAAGGCTGTAGGTGACGTGTATGACAAGTCACAAACTGTTTTTTGATAAAATTGGACTTGTTCATACCTTAATCCTCTGCTCATCTTGCTGCGAATACTTAACGATGGCCATCATGTCCTCCTCTTTTTGTGCCGACTCCTCCAGAAAAGAGTCCATGGCCTGCTGGTCCCACTGCATCTGTGTCTGAAACTGCTCCAGCTTCAGTCTGGCCTTAAAGATGTTGTTCTGAAGACGCGGGCAAAAGGTCAAATGTTTGCATTCTGACGCTTTTCATCCAATCTAAAAGTGTCAAAGCACCTCGAGCATGTTTTTCCTCTCAGCCAAAGATCGAAGTTCATTCTCCATCTTGGCGTGGTCCTGCACTAGGCGACCTGTTTCTCTCTCTGCGATGGCGGTGAGGTGTCTCTCCGACTCGGCTTCTCTGTCTTTGGCCCTGCAGAGAGCCTGTTTGCCCAACACCGAGCATGAACTCACTACAGCAGCCTTAACACATAAAACATGCCAATTATTCAAAGGGGTTGGAGAAAATACCGCAGTGTTTTCCTTCTCCTTTTTAACATTTTGCAGGAAGTCTGTCGCCAGTTGTTTTTGATCTCTGTGATTCTCTCGTTTGCTTTTCAGCCGCAAAAGCTCCCTCGTTTTCTTGCCAATCTGTCGATGAACATGTAATCATGATTACAATACACACATTACATGAAACATGTGCAGCTCTCTACGCATTTCCTATACCAGTGTTTCTTAACCTTAGGGCCGGGGCCCCCGAGTGCCGCCAAAAAATATCTGTTTTTCAGCTGTGGTCCGTATTGGCCGCAGCGGTATTTTAAGACAAAACATTGAGTTAGAGGCGACTAAGTAGATTAATATTAATTATTAGTTTAAAAGTTCAACTTTTGTCATTATTTTCTGACTTTTCGGTACATTTTTACTGTTTTTTCCCCCATGTAAGAATATTATAAAATAATAATAATATAATTCTGTAAATGCATAACCTCGTGTGTCAAAAATTCTGCCTGTACAAATACAACACTGAAAAATAGGGGCGCTATTTAGATATTTTTATTTTATTTATTTAAAATGCTATACAAAAAAAATATATATATATATATCTAAAACAAAACATTGAGTATATTACTATTAATTATAAGTTTAAAATTTCAACTTTTCTCATTATTTTCTGACTTTTTGGTACATTTTTACTGTTTTTTTTCCCCCATGTAAGAATATTATAAAATAATAATAATATAATTCTGTAAATGCATAACCTGGTGTGTCAAAAATTCTGCCTGTACAAATACAACACTGAAAAATAGGGGCGCTATTTAGATATTTTTATTTTATTTATTTAAAATGCCATACAAAAATATATATATATATATATATATATATATATATATATATATATATATATATATATATATTACTTATATTAAAAAACAAAACATTGAGTATATTAATATTAATTATTAGTTTAAGAGTTCAACTTTTCTCATTATTTTCTGACTTTTTGGTACATTTTTACTGTTTTTTCCCCCATGTAAGAATATTATAAAATAATAATAATATAATTCTGTAAATGCATAACCTGGTGTGTCAAAAATTCTGCCTGTACAAATACAACACTGAAAAATAGGGGCGCTATTTAGATATTTTTATTTTATTCATTTAAAATGTTATACAAAAAAAAAAAAATATATATATATATATATATATATATATATATATATATATATATATATATATATATATATATATATATATATATATATATATATATATATATATTACTTATATTTAAAAAAAAAAATATTGAGTTAGAGGTGACTAAGTATATTAATATTAATTAATGTTAGCTTTCTGTTTTTTTTTGCTACATTTTAATATTATAAAAAATAATATGGTTGTGTAACTGCATAACCTAGTGCAGGGGTCGGCAACCTTTACCACTCAAAGAGCCATTTTGGCAAGTTTCACAAATTAAAGAAAATAATGGGAGCCACAAAAAAAAATTTTTAATTTAAAATGAAAAACACAGCATACAAAGCTTAAATTGCTTTGTGCTATGTTAACCAGGGGTCTCAGACACACGCACCGGCACACACCTTAATATGGAAATTTTATGTTAGTGCGGCCCGCGAGTTTTGAATGATTGGCGTTAGCATCATACCTGCCAATACTCTCATTGTTTCCGGGAGACTACCTAGTACCAGGGCGTAATGGCGCTGCTTTCAGCACCCTCTACAGCCTGCCCAAACAGTATACCTGCTCAACCACATGTAGATTGCAGTTTCAGCTTGCTCACATAAGTGACAGCAAGGCATACTACCTCAGCAGCCACACATCTTACACTGACGGTACCAATACCCAGAATCCCATGCAGCCCTAACTCTTCGCTCAACCAACGCACGGAGAGGGGGGGGGGGGGGGGGGGTTGATGTGTGGGGGGATTTGGTGGTAGCGGGGGTGTATAATGTAGACCGGAAGAGTTAGGGCTGCATGGGATTCTGGGTATTGGTTGTGTTGTGTTTATGTTGTGTTACGGTGGGATGTTCTCCAGAAATGTGTTTTTCATTCTTTTTTGGTGTGGGTTCACAGTGTGGCGCATATTTGTAACGTAACAATGTTAAAGTTGTTTGATACGGCTACCGTCAGTGTAAGCTGTGTGGCTGATGAGTAAGTATGCTTTGCTGTCTCCTATGAGTGCAAGTAAAAGCAACATACAACATGTGGCCGGGCTGGCACGCTGTTTGTAAATGCTATAGAGGACAATTACTGCAGTGCAATTAGGGAACTCCCTTTATTCAGTAATTAGAGTGTAAATAGGATTATATTTTCCCTGGGAGTTATCTATGAGAGACACTGAGATCCATAAGTCTCCTGGGAAAATCGGGGGGGTCGGCGAGTATGTAGCTGCGCCGCATCAGAGTGGTCAAAGAGCCGCATGCGGCTCCGGAGCCGCGGGTTGCCGACCCCTGACTTAGTGTGTCCAAAATCCTGCCTGCTCAAAAATATACATTTTCAGTCACATATTTAGGGATAGGTTGATTGGCAACACTAAATGGTCCCTAGTGTGTGAATGTGAGTGTGGATGTTGTCTGTCTATCTGTGTTGGCCCTGCGATGAGGTGGTGACTTGTCCAGGGTGTACCCCGCCTTCCGCCCGTGTGCGGCTGGGATAGGCTCCAGCACCCCCGCGAGCCCGAAAGGGAAAAGCGGTAGGAAATGGATGGATGGATGGTACTCAGTTGTAATATACCTTTCAACCACTCGTGGCAGTAATGAGAATATCAAACAAACAGAAGAAGTCTGAAGCTAAAGTCATAGAGAAGTTTCTTAAGCGCAAAAATTATGACTAAAGTGGTGACGCTGTATTATCATCAGTGTTGGGTTATTTACTGAAAACCAGTAACTAGTTACAGTTACTAGTTACTTTATTTCAAAATTAACTCAGTTACTAACTCAGTTACTTACACCAAAAATGAATGCGTTACTGTGAAAAGTAACTATTTAGTTACTTTTTTTTTATTTTTTAAGGCTCCCATTAATGCCCTTTTAGCCTTCATTTCAGTACTATTATTGCACTGGAGAATAATACAATCTGTTGATCAACTTGACATGCATTTGCATCACTGAACTCAGAAAGCAATGTGCTCTACATACAACACACAAAGACAAAGATATGTTTCAAAGGGCCAATTTATTTTGGGCCAGAACAAATTGACAAAACTATTTTAAATAGCTGCAACATAACATACATAAGTAACAAACAGCATAATAACAACATAGGTGTAAACCTGGCTTCACCCAAGGAAGGCACACATGACATGATTATATGTCATGTCACTTTATACAGCACACATACTGCTATACACACGCCTAACCAAGCGTTTTTTTCTCTCAAGGAATTGTGAAATAAAATCATGTCTTCAGTGAAGCCCAGAACGCTACGCATTTCTCCAGTTTTAGTTTACAGAAAAGGAAAGATTGGCCTGGCCCACTAGGATCCCTCTTTATGTTTGTGAACTTTATAGTCTATACATTTAGAGTGATGTGATAATCAAACACTCTAGAAGTCTAGAAAGAAAGAGTATCTAAGGGAATTGACAAAGTGTGTACCTTCAGTGATGAATGATGAGCGGAGGCAGAGTTTGGAGTGTCTTCTTTAGCTTGCCTTCCATTTTTATGTACTCACTGTCCACTGTGTCCAGGAACTTGGAAATGTTTTCCGTGCAATTTGCCGTTTGACGCACGCTATCATGCTAAAATAGCTGCCTGAAAGCGGGTGACTCCACTGTAGAAATAGCCTACATGTCTTCTAGCACATACGCTGCAATGGCTCTATCAATGTTGTCCTGGCTAGCAGTGCCTCCGTTAAAATCCTTAGGTGAAGTATGTCTCTCTTTACTAGCTTCGTCCAAGCATGTTGCTTTTGTAGCTGTTTCAGCAGATTTGAATTGCTGTTTTGGGCAGTAGATAGGATCTTTGATCCAAGACACAATACATTTAACTAAAATGTTATTTTCTTTGTGCTCGACAAAAGAAAAGTACCGTAATTTCCGGACTATAAGCCGCACCTGACTATAAGCCGCACCAGCTAAATTTAGGGGAAAATACAGATTGCTCCATATATAAGCCGCACCCGACTATAAGCCGCAGGGTTTTGATGTGTAATTACCGTAGTATATAGGGGTTCCTGCTACCACGGAGGGGATTGTCGGGACAGAGATGACTGTTTGGGAATGCAAAGCGTCCCATTTATTAACAATAAATCTTTCAATCATTCAATCAAACTTTCACATCTTTGACATGGCGAACAGCATTCGTGCAGAGTACAAATAATACAACGGTGCAAAGTAATACAAAGTGCTCGCCTGTACGTTATCAAAATAACCAGCCTACCGGTATATGAAAAGTCAGTCTTTAATCATTGTGTCATCGTCTTCCTCCTGTGTACTAAAACCACCGAAATCCTCTTCGTCGGTGTCGGAGAAGAACAGGCCGTATATAAGCCGCACCCTTGTATAAGCCGCAGGGACCAGAACGAGGGGAAAAAGTAGCGGCTTATAGTCCGGAAATTACGGTAGTAAGAATATCTCCATGTTAAGAAACTCGGCTTCGGCTCTGCCATGATGTCTTGTTAGTAAACACAGACACGCCCCCCCTCCCCCCACACACCCACACACACCCACACCCACACAGCACGCGGCGCATCTCTTGTGACACAGGAAGAATCAGAAGGACGACACCGCGGCTCTCCAATAAAACACACTCAGATCTTCTCCGTTTCTAGCCGATACTATACAAAAAATAACGTAAAATAACGCAGTAACGCATCATGTAGGTAACTGAGTTACTGAATATAAAAAATAACGTGTTAGACTACTCGTTACCGCCGAAAATAACGGAGTTACAGTAACGCGTTAGTCCCAACATTGATTATCATTTGCACTTTCATTTTATTGAAAGGTAAACGAAGAAATATACACATTATTATTATTATCGTTAATCTAATTAGAATGTATTTTAGCACTCCGTAATTAATTGTATGTATTTTTTTAATAGTTTTCATGAGTCCTTACTAGTGTTGTCCCCCCCAAGATTTCTCAATGTCATCCCATTAGGTATAGTTTTTTCTTGCCCTGTTGTGGGATCTGAGCCGAGGATGACGTTGTGGCTTGTGCAGCCCTTTGAGACACTCGTGATTTAGGGCTATATAAGTAAACTTTGATTGATTGATTGATTGATTGAACCTTGACATAGATGGCTTCCCTCACTCCTTTTTCGTACCATCCAGCCTCCCTGTCTAGAATCTGTACATTTTTGTTCTCAGAGGAGTGCTGTTTCTCTCTGAGGTGCAGGTCGACAGCTGAGTCTTGGCCTGAAGAGTTTGCCCGTCTGGTGGTTGTTTTGTTTCCCCAATATATGAATCAGTGCATTCATCATTACACTTGACCAGATTGTTTTTGTGGTTGTGGGGTGTCCGGTCTTTAGGATGCACCAGTCTGTGTCTCAGGGTGTTGCCTGGTTTGAAATGTACTGGGATGTTGTGTTGGTTAAAAATAGACCTGATACATATGCATACTTGCCAACCCTCCCGATTTTTCCGGGAGACTCCCGAATTTCAGTGCCCCTCCCGAAAATCTCCTGGGATAACCATTCTCCCGAATTTCTACCGATTCTCACCCGGACAACAATATTAAAGGCCTACTGGAATGAATTTTTTTTATTTAAACGGGGATAGCAGATCTATTCTATGTGTCATACTTGATCATTTCGCGATATTGCCATATTTTTGCTGAAAGGATTTAGTATAGAACAACGACGATAAAGATTGCAACTTTTGGTATCTGATAAAAAAAAGGCTTGCCCCTACCGGAAGTAGCGTGACGTAGTCAGTTGAACATATACGCAAAGTTCCCTATTGTTTACAATGATGGCCGCATGAAGTGAGAGAGATTCGGACCGAGAAAGCGACAATTTCCCCATTAATTTGAGCGAGGATGAAAGATTTGTGGATGAGTAAAGTGCAAGTGAAGGACTAGTGGGGAGTTGAAGCTATTCAGATAGGGAAGATGCTGTGAGAGCCGGGGGTGACCTGATATTCAGCTGGGAATGACTACAACAGTAAATAAACACAAGACATATATATACTCTATTAGCCACAACACAACCAGGCTTATATTTAACATGCCACAAATTAATCCTGCATAAAAACACCTGCGTGTTTGTTATGCTAGCTCCTAGCTCCTCTGCTAGCTCCTAGCTCCATAGAACACGCCAATACAATTCAAACACCTGATCAACACACACAATCACTGAGCCCAAAAGACCGTTCACCTAACCCAAGGTTCATAAAGCTTATATATTTTTAAAAAGTTACGTACGTGACGCGCACGTACGGTACGGTACGTGTTATGCTAGCTCCTAGCTCCTATGCTAGCTCCTAGCTCCATAGAACACGCCAATACAATTCAAACACCTGATCAACACACACAATCACTCAGCCCAAAAGACCGTTCACCTAACCCAAGGTTCATAAAGCTTATATATTTTTAAAAAGTTACGTACGTGACGCGCACGTACGGTACGGTACGTGTTATGCTAGCTCCTAGCTCCTATGCTAGCTCCTAGCTCCATAGAACACGCAAATACAATTCAAACACCTGATCAACACACACAATCACTCAGCCCAAAAGACCGTTCACCTAACCCAAGGTTCATAAAGCTTATATATTTAAAAAAAGTTACGTACATACGCAAAAAAAAATTGCGCACATACGGTCAAGCGATCAAATGTTTAGAAGCCAAAGCTGCATACTCACAGTAGCACGTCTGCGTCTTTGTCATCCAAATCAAAGTAATCCTGGTAAGAGTCTGTGTTGTCCCAGTTCTCTACAGGCGTCTGTGTATCCAAGTCAAAAGTCCTCCTGGTTAGAGTCTCTGTTATCCGAGTTCTTCCATCTTGACTGCATCTTTCGGGAATGTAAACAAAGAAGCGCCGGCTGTGTACTGTTGTGGCTGACTACGTTCGAAAAATACGTCCATTTCGCACCGACAACTTTCTTCTTTGCTTGCCCAGCTTCCTTCTCCATAATGCAATGAACAGGATTGAAACAGATTCACGAACACAGATGTCCAGAATACTGTGGAATTATGAAATGAAAACAGAGCTTTTTCGTATTGGCTTCAATGTGGAAGGCATACCCGTGTTCCCCGGTCTACGTCACGCGCATACGTCATCCTCAGAGGCGTTTCGAACCGGAAGTTTAGCGGCAAATTTAAAATGTCACTTTATAAGTTAACCCGGCCGTATTGGCATGTGTTATAATGTTAAGATTTCATCATTGATATAT
>NC_084744.1:25972647-25977647 GCF_033978785.1 Entelurus aequoreus | reverse complement strand
GATTTTTGAGTGCCCTGTACAATGTTCTATATCAGGGGTCCCCAAACTACGGCCCGCGGGCCGGATCCGGCCCCCCCCAGCATCCAAAATCTGGCCCACGGGAAGTCCCAAGTTAAAAAAAAAATTTTTAATTTTATTTTTAATTTCTTAAATTTATTCATTTTTTTAACTTTTTTTTTCTAATCCATTTTCTACTGCTTGTTACTCTCGGTGTCTCCTAGCCGCTCAGGCAAATATATTGTCTAAAAATGCATTCTCCCATCGATAATGTGACAATGCCCTCCAAAATAGTCTCTCTATTTTTGATGAAATAACATTAGAGGAATTATTACAGCGTGTAAGTGGGATAAAACTTGACCCAATTCCTGGGAAACTTATCAAGGAACTGTTTGTATTATTAGGTCCATCAGTGTTAAATATTATAAACTTATCACTTTCCTCCGGCACTGTTCCCCTAGCATTCAAAAAAGCGGTTATTCATCCTCTGCTCAAAAGACCTAACCTCGATCCTGACCTCATGGTAAACTACCGACCGGTCTCCCACCTTCCGTTTATTTACAAAATTCTCGAAAAAATTGTTGCACAGCAGCTAAATGAACACTTAGCGTCTAACAATCTCTGTGAACCTTTTCAATCCGGTTTCAGGGCAAATCACTCTACGGAGACAGCCCTCGCAAAAATGACTAATGATCTATTGCTAACGATGGATTCTGATGCGTCATCTATGTTGCTGCTTCTTGATCTTAGCGCTGCTTTCGATACCGTCGATCATAATATTTTATTAGAGCGTATCAAAACATGTATTGGTATGTCAGACTTAGCCTTGTCTTGGTTTAACTCTTATCTTACTGACAGGATGCAGTGCGTCTCTCATAACAATGTGACCTCGGACTATGTCAAGGAAACGTGCGGAGTTCCCCAGGGTTCGGTTCTTGGCCCTGCACTCTTTAGTATTTACATGCTGCCGCTAGGTGACATCATACGCAAGTACGGTGTTAGCTTTCACTGTTATGCTGATGACACTCAACTCTACATGCCCCTAAAGCTGACCAACACGCCGGATTGTAGTCAGCTGGAGGCGTGTCTTAATGAAATTAAACAATGGATGTCCGCTAACTTTTTGCAACTCAACGCTAAGAAAACGGAAATGCTGATTATCGGTCCTGCTAGACACCAACATCTATTTAATAATACCACCTTAACATTTGACAACCAAACAATTACACAAGGCGACTCGGTAAAGAATCTGGGTATTATCTTCGACCCAACTCTCTCGTTTGAGTCACACATTAAGAGTGTTACTAAAACGGCCTTCTTTCATCTCCGTAATATCGCTAAAATTCGTTCCATCTTGTCCACTAGCGACGCTGAGATCATTATCCATGCGTTCGTTACGTCTCGTCTCGTTTACTGTAACGTATTATTTTCGGGTCTCCCTATGTCTAGCATTAAAAGATTACAGTTGGTACAAAATGCGGCTGCAAGGCTTTTGACAAAAACAAGAAAGTTTGATCATATTACGCCTATACTGGCTCACCTGCACTGGCTTCCTGTGCACTTAAGATGCGACTTTAAGGTTTTACTACTTACGTATAAAATACTACACGGTTTAGCTCCAGCCTATCTCGCCGATTGTATTGTACCATATGTCCCGACAAGAGATCTGGGTTCAAAGAACTCCGGCTTATTAGTGATTCCCAGAGCCAAAAAAAAGTCTGCGGGCTATAGAGCGCTTTCTATTCGGGCTCCAGTACTCTGGAATGCCCTCCCGGTAACAGTTAGAGATGCTACCTCAGTAGAAGCATTTAAGTCCCATCTTAAAACTCATTTGTATAATCTAGCCTTTAAATAGACCCCCCTTTTTTAGACCAGTTGATCTGCCGTTTCTTTTCTTCTCTCCTCTTCTCCCCTGTCCCTTGCGAGGGGGAGTTGCATAGGTCCGGTGGCCATGGATGAAGTGCTGGCTGTCCAGAGTCGGGACCCCGGGTGGACCACTAGCCTGTGCATCGGTTGGGGACATCTCTGCGCTGCTGACCCGTCTCCGCTCGGGATGGTTTCCTGTTGGCCCCGCTGTGGACTGGACTCCCGCTGATGTGTTGGATCCACTGTGGACTGGACTTTCACAATGTTATGTCAGACCCACTCGACATCCATTGCTTTCGGTCTCCCCTAGAGGGGGGGGGGGGGGGGGGGGGGGGGTAACGTTCCAAAGTGATTAAAAATCCCTCATCGACATTATCATTAGACATTTATAAAATAAAAATAAAAAAGAACAATAATGTCACAGTGGCTTACACTTGCATCGCATCTCATAAGCTTGACAACACACTGTGTCCAATAATTTCACAAAGATAAAATAAGTTATATTTTTGGTTCATTTAATAGTTAAAACAAATTTACATTATTGCAATCAGTTGATAAAACATTGTCCTTTACAATTATAAAATCTTTTTACAAAAATCTACTACTCTGCTTGCATGTCAGCAGACTGGGGTAGATCCTGCTGAAATCTATGTATTGAATGAATAGACAATCCTTTTGAATCGGGAAAATATCGTTTTTTGAATCGAGAATCGTGTTGAATTGAAACAAAATCGATTTTGAATCGAATCGTGACCCCAAGAATCGTGGGACACCCAAAGATTCACAGCCCTAGTATATACATATATATATATATATATATATATATATATATATATATATATATATATATATATATATATATATATATATATAATATATATATATATATATATACACACATATATATACAAATCCCGTTTCCATATGAGTTGGGAAATTGTGTTAGATGTAAATATAAACGGAATACAATGATTTGCAAATCCTCTTCAACCCATATTCAATTTAATGCACTACAAAGACAACATATTTGATGTTCAAACTCATAAACTTTTTTTTTTTTTTGCAAATAATAATTAACTTAGAATTTCATGGCTGCAACACGTGCCAAAGTAGTTGGGAAAGGGCATGTTCACCACTGTGTTACATGGCCTTTCCTTTTAACAACACTCAGTAAACGTTTGGGAACTGAGGAGACACATTTTTGAAGCTTCTCAGGTGGAATTCTTTCCCATTCTTGCTTGATGTACAGCTTAAGTTGTTCAACAGTCCGGGGGTCTCCGTTGTGGTATTTTAGGCTTCATAATGCGCCACACATTTTCAATGGGAGACAGGTCTGGACTACAAGCAGGCCAGTCTAGTACCCGCACTCTTTTATTATGAAGCCACGTTGATGTAACACGTGGCTTGGCATTGTCTTGCTGAAATAAGCAGGGGCGTCCATGGTAACGTTGCTTGGATGGCAACATATGTTGCTCCAAAACCTGTATGTACCTTTCAGCATTAATGGTGCCTTCACAGATGTGTAAGTTACCCATGTCTTGGGCACTAATACACCCCCATACCATCACAGATGCTGGCTTTTCAACTTTGCGCCTATAACAATCCGGATGGTTCTTTTCCTCTTTGGTCCGGAGGACACGACGTCCACAGCTTCCAAAAACAATTTGAAATGTGGACTCGTCAGACCACAGAACACTTTTCCACTTTGTATCAGTCCATCTTAGATGAGCGCAGGCCCAGTGAAGCCGGCTGCATTTCTGGGTGTTGTTGATAAATGGTTTTCGCCTTGCATAGGAGAGTTTTAACTTGCACTTACAGATGTAGCGGCCAACTGTAGTTACTGACAGTGGGTTTCTGAAGTGTTCCTGAGCCTATGTGGTGATATCCTTTACACACTGATGTTGCTTGTTGATGCAGTACAGCCTGAGGCATGGAAGGTCACGGGCTTAGCTGCTTACGTGCAGTGATTGCTCCAGATTCTCTGAACCCTTTGATGATATTACGGAGCGTAGATGGTGAAATCCCTAAATTCCTTGCAATAGCTGGTGGAGAAAGGTTTTTCTTAAACTGTTCAACAATTTGCTCACGCATTTGTTGACAAAGTGGTGACCCTCGCCCCATCCTTGTTTGTGAATGACTGAGCATTTCATGGAATCTACTTTTATACCCAATCATGGCACCCACCTGTTCCCAATTTGCCTGTTCACCTGTGGGATGTTCCAAATAAGTGTTTGATGAGCATTCCTCAACTTTATCAGTATTTATTGCCACCTTTCCCAACTTTTTTGTCACGTGTTGCTGGCATCAAATTCTAAAGTTAATGATTATTTGCAAAAAAAATGTTTATGAGTTTGAACATCAAATATGTTGTCTTTGTAGCATATTCAACTGAATATGGGTTGAAAATGATTTGCAAATCATTGTATTCCGTTTATATTTACATCTAACACAATTTCCCAACTCATATGGAAACGGGGTTTGTACTTATATATATTTAAACACAGTGTTGCTGTTCAAACTGTGTGTAAGTGGCCAAAATTTTAACTTTTCAATACTTGTTAAAAAAAACCTCTGCCTTGATTTTTATGAATACTTATACCTGTATTTTAATGTTGGTCATTACGGTGGTACTTTTTGTGACCCTCGACAAGATTGTGTCTATGGCACAATTTAATAATAAAAAGTTAAAATGTTATTGTGGAAAGGGAGTGTGATCAGCGCGCTTGTAGGAGTAAAGGTCACCGCCTCTTTCCATGGTGCTGAAAACAGAGCGCCTTCAGACGGGGGCATGGCATGTGCTGACGGCGAGACACAGCTGGCAGATGATTAGATTGCGCAGGTGGTACGTGTTAATCTAATCATCTGTGAGCGGCCGGGTGCAGGAGGAGGAGGAGGACTGGTGAGACTGAAAAGTCTGGACAAACATACGAGTGAAAACTGGAAAAAACATTAAACCTTTGTTTAACCCTGCACAACTGGCTTCCAGAGTGTATATCCGTGAGTCTGTGAGTACGCAAAGCTCACAGTTATATGTTGCTAATCTAATTAAGCCTCCTCAGCCCCAAATGATTCTTGTAATTGAAAATATAAACAGTGTGCATCTAAATTGACGTGAACGTAGTCCGAGCCTGACTGAT
>NC_084744.1:25907647-25967647 GCF_033978785.1 Entelurus aequoreus | reverse complement strand
AAAGAGCTGCCATCATGCGCTGCGAGCCTGCGAGTCACACGTCACTAGGCAACAGGCACACCCTTTTAAAAGGCACACACACACACACGCACTGCTCTCATATGACACTTATCTCAACTGCATTTTGCCAGATATTTTAGATCTTGTTTCTTTTAACTAACACATTCATTAATTTCTTGAGTAATTAATTACATTTACTGAAGTTAATTCAGTCAGTAATTCAATTCCTTTTTTGGTAAAGTAACAATTACCGTATTTTCTGGACCATAGGGCGCACCGGATTATAAGGCGCACTGCCGATGAGCGGGTATATTCAGGTCTTTGCTGATACAAAAGGCGCACCGGATTATAAAGCGCATTAAAGGGGTCATATTATGATTTTTTTCTAAATTTAAAACATTTCCTTGTGGTCTACATCAGTGGTCCCCAACCACCGGGCCGCGGCCTGGTACCAGTCCGTGGATCGATTGGTACCTGCACAAGAAATTAAAAGAAAAAAAAATAAATATATATATATATTTATTTTTATTAAATCAACATAAAAAACACAAGATACACTTACAATTAGTGCACCAACCGAAAAAACCTCCCTCCCCCACTTATTTGCTCAAAAGGGTTGTTTCTTTCTGTTATTAAAGGCCTACTGAAATTATTTATTTTTGGTTAAACGGGGATAGCAGATCCATTCTATGTGTCATACTTGATCATTTCGCGATATTGCCATATTTTTGCTGAAAGGATTTAGTAGAGAACATCAACGATAAAGTTTGCAACTTTTGGTCGCTGATAAAAAAAGCCTTGCCTGTACCGGAAGTAGCGTGACGTCACAGGTTGAAAGGCTCCTCACATTTCCCCATTGTTTACACCAGCAGTGAGAGCGATTCGGACCGAGAAAGCGACGATTACCCCATTAATTTGAGCCAAGATGAAAGATTTGTGGATGAGGAACGTCAGAGTGAAGGACTAGAGTGCAGTGCAGGATGCATCTTTTTTCGCTCTGACTGTAACTTAGGTACAAGCAGGCTCATTGGATTCCACACTTTCTCCTTTTTCTATTGTGGATCACAGATTTGTATTTTAAACCACCTCGGATACTATATCCTCTTGAAAATGAGAGTCGAGAACGCGAAATGGACATTCACAGTGACTTTTATCTCCACGACAATACATCGGCGAAGCACTTTAGCTACAGAGCTAACGTGATATCATCGGGCTTAACTGCAGATAGAAACAAAAGAAAATAAGCCCCTGACTGGAAGGATAGACAGAAAATCAACAATACTATTAAACCATGGACATGTAAATACACGGTTAATGCTTTCCAGCCTGGCGAAGCTTAACAATGCTGTTGCTAACGACGCCATTGAAGCTAACTTAGCTACGGGACCTCACAGAGCTATGCTAAAAACATTAGCTATCCACCTATGCCAGCCAGCCCTCATCTGCTCATCAACACCCGTGCTCACCTGCGTTCCAGTAATCGACGGAGCGACGAAGGACTTCACCCGATCATCCATGCGGTCGGCGGCTAGCGTCGGATAAGTCAAAGTCCTCCTGGTTGTGTTGCTGCAACCATCCGCTAATACACCGATCCCACCTAAAGCTTTCTTCTTTGCAGTCTTCATTGTTCATTAAACAAATTGCAAAAGATTCACCAACACCAATTTTGCGATGAAAACCGAGCTTTTTGTATTGGATACAATGTGTCCGAATACTTCCGTTTCAACGATTGACGTCACGCACATACGTCATCATACATAGACGTTTTCAACCGGAAGTTTAGCTGGAAATTTAAAATTGCACTTTATAAGTTAACCCGGCCGTATTGGCATGTGTTGCAATGTTAAGATTTCATCATTGATATATAAACTATCAGACTGCGTGGGCGGTAGTAGTGGCTTTCAGTAGGCCTTTAAATCAACAACGGAGCAGCTTCTTCTCATCCGTGGCTCAGTAGTGCAACAACAACGCCGGAAATGTGGCCCGTGAAAAACCGTCCGACCGGAACTCTCTAATAACTAAAGTTCCGTGGGTGAATTACGTAAACTCCCTACACTGGTAGTTTTTAGCGCTTCCAAAGCGAGATATAAGTTAGAACTTTACACTACTTTATATTAGAAATGGCAACAGCGGAGAATGGATGTCCCATAACAAGATAATAGAGAAAAAGAAGAAGCTTATTGGCTACAGTGTCGGCACGAACTACAATGGCGGATGTGCACAAATTTTCATGACTTATGCAGATCTCAAATACACATCAGCAGGTACCAGAAGGTAAGAAAAGTTGCTTTTGCATAATATTGTGAAACAAGACACCAGATAATATATCTTACCTTATACACACACCATAATAGTACATGTATGTTGAAGCACAGTACAATCCATTAAGCGGATTGCTTACCAAAGTCGTACTAAAACATTTTGACAGATTTTTGAGTGCCGTGTGTAATGTTCTTTATTTTCAATGGAACATTTTAAGTTTTGGTGTTGTTTTACTTGAGTCATATTGCAGTCTACACGTATCTCTTATGTGTGACTGCCATCTACTGGTCACACTTATCATTACACCATGTACCAAATAAAATAGCTTCGAGGTCGGTAAGCACAATCAGAATTATTCCGCATGTTAGGCGCACTGTCGAATTTTTGAGAAAATGAAAGGATTTTAAGTGCGCCTTAAAGTCCGAAAAATACAGTATACCACAATATGACTTTTTAGAAGTATTTTTCATAACACAGCCTGTCACACAACATCATGAAGCAGTTAGCAGGTTGGTGTTCCTGGCTAAATTATTTGTGTGTACGTCCTATAATAACGTTTATTGTTAAAGATAAATTATTTGACATTTAAACATGTCCTCTTAAACCAGGGCACTTTATTTCAAATTTTGTTATTTGGTGTTTTTGTTAGCTAAATAACTGAGCACAGCTAAATGTTTTTAAAAGAAGATTGGAGATTATATTTGACTTTTTAAAAACAAAATTCTTATCTCAAAACACCTCTTTAGTGCCGAACATATTCTGCAAAACCTATTTTTCTTACGTGTTGGTACCTGTTTTTGTGTATTTGGGATCCCCATCAGTACCGACATTTTTAAATCGTGACATAGTGGAAATATTTAGTTATGTCAACAGATATTTCCATTTATAAGTTAGTTTATGGGACAAACTATATCGGGATATGAGTTTAGGTCCATATCATAATTTTTTCTGCGCTACAATTTTTATGTATTTACTTGGTGAAAAAGCTAAGCGTACAGCATGTATATCTTCTTTTGTAATAACCATTTTCAATACATGTGCAAGTCCACCAGGCCACGGAAGTACAACAATATTAACACAAACACTGATGTCCTCATTACAAACCATGGTTCACTAGTAAAGCTCCAAAGGCAACAAGAAGGGTAAAACCAGTCAGGCTAGATCCAGGTCCAAAATCACGGTCTTTCGCGGGGCCTCCTGTTCCTCAGGAGACTTTGGGGAGCTGGGCGACATGACAGGATACCTACAGTGGAGGACATGCAAAACCGAAAAACACTTCACTTTACCAATTATAAGTGGCAAAATACGACATAAACAGACCAATAAAATTTCTGTAATATTATTTTAATTTTATTTGAGATTGACCTGAGAGAGGCGGAGTTGCTGGCCAAGTTCGATCTTCGGATGACGAGTGTGGCAGATGGAAAAGGCACATTGGCCTAAAAGATGCGCATGGATAACACACATTTAGAACATAAATAACTATTCTGTTCATCACTGAGAATCAGCGTTGCCAGATGTATGATAAACATCGCATTTGTACCATCAAGTCATTTAAAAAATCCCATACCCAGCAAGCACTCGACATTGATACAATGTTGATTATACATACTGACTTAAAACTGACTGCGAAACATCCATCCATCCATCTTCTTCCGCTTATCCGAGGTCGGGTCGCGGGCGCAGCAGCCTAAGCAGGGAGGCCCAGACTTCCCTCACCCCAGCCACTTCGTTCAGCTCCTCTCGGGGGATCCCGAGGCGTTCCCAGGCCAGCCGGGAGAGATAGTTTTCCCAACGTGTCCTGGGTCTTCCCCGTGGCCTCCTACCGGTCGGACGTGCCCTAAACACCTCCCTAGGGAGGTGTTCGGGTGGCATCCTGACCAGATGCCCGAACTACCTCATCTGGCTCCTCTCGATGTAGAGGAGCAGCGGCTTTACTTTGAGCTCCCCCCGGATGACAGAGCTTCTCACCCTATCTCTAAGGGAGAGCCCCGCCACCCGGCGGAGGAAGCTCATTTCGGCCGCTTGTACCCGTGATCTTGTCCTTTCAGTGTCCCATAGGTGAGGATGGGAACGTAGATCGACCGATAAATTGAGAGCTTTGCCTTCCGGCTCAGCTCCTTCTTCACCACAACGGATCGATACAGCGCCCGCATTACTGAAGACGCCGCACCGATCCGCCTGTCGATCTCACGATCCACTCTTCCCTCACTCGTGAACAAGACTCAGAGGTACTTGAACTCCTCCACTTGGGGCAGGGTCTCCTCCGCAACCCGGAGATGGCACTCCACCCTTTTCCGGGCGAGAACCATGGACTCGGACTTGGAGGTGCTGATTCTCATCCCAGTCGCTTCACACTCAGCTGCGAACCGATCCAGTGAGAGCTGAAGATCTTGGCCAGATGAAGCTATCAGGACCACATCATCTGCAAATAGCAGAGACCTAATCCTGCAGCCACCAAACGATCCCCTCAACGCCCTGACTGCGCCTAGAAATTCTGTCCATAAAAGTTATGAACGAAATCGGTGACAAAGGGCAGCCTTGGCGGAGTTCAACCCTCACTGGAAACATGTCTGACTTACTGCCGGCAATGCGGACCAAGCTCTGACAATGATCGTACATGGAGCAGACCGCCACAATCAGACAGTCTTTTACCCCATATTCTCTGAGCACTCCCCACAGGACTTTCCGGGGTACACGGTCGAATGCCTTCTCCAAGTCCACAAAGCACATGTAGACTGGTTGGGCAAACTCCCATGCACCTTCCAGGACCCTGCCAAGAGTATAAAGCTGGTCCACAGTTCCACGACCAGGACGAAAACCACACTGTTCCTCCTGAATCCGAGGTTCGACTATCCGGCGTAGCCTCCTCTCCAGTACACCTGAATAGACCTTACCGGGAAGGCTGAGGAGTGTGATCCCACGATAGTTGGAACACACCCTCCGGTTCCCCTTTTTAAAGAGAGGAACCATCACGCTGGTCTGCCAATCCAGAGGTACCGCCCCTAATGTCCACGCGATGCTGCAGAGTCTTGTCAACCAAGACGGCCCCACAGCCGGGGGTGATTTCCAGTACTCCCTCAAGTGTATCCAAAAAGGGTGGGTACTCTGAACTGCTGTTTGGTGTGTAAGCACAAACAACAGTCAGGACCCGTCCCCCCCACCCGCGGAAGGAAGCCACCCTCTCGCCCACCGGGTTGAACTCCAATGTGCAGGCTTTGAGCCAGGGGGCAACAAGAATTGCTACCCCAGCACGTCGCCTCTCATTGCGTACAACGCCAGTGTGGAAGAGAGTCTCGAGAGAACTGGTTCCAGAGCCCTTGCTGTGCGTCGAAGTGAGTCCGACTATATCCAGCCAGAACTTCTCCACCTCGCACACTAGCTCAAGCTCCTTCCCCCCCAGCGAGGTGACATTCCACGTCCCAAGAGCTAGCTTATGTAGCCGAGGATCGGACCGCCAAGTGCCCTGCCTTTGGCTGCCGCCCAGCTCACAATGCACCCGACCTCTATGGCCGCTCCCATGAGTGGTGAGCCCATTGGAGGCGGGACCCACGTTGCCGTCCCCGCCATCGTGCCCCAACTCCGGGCCTGGCTCCAGAGGGGGGCCCCGGTGACCCGCATCCGGGCGAGGGAAATCGGAGTCTCGGTTGTTGCATTTTCATAGAGGTCTTCGAGCTGTTCTTTGTCTGATCTCTCACCTAGGACCTGTTTGTCTTGGGAGACCCTACTCGGGGGCATGGAAGCAACGGACAACATAGCTCCTAGGATCATTGGGACACGCAAACTCCTCTACCACAATAAGGTGGCAGCTCAGAGAGGATATATATATATATATATATATATATATATATATATATATATATATATATATACATACACATAGATACATATATACATATATATATATATATATACATATATATATATATATATATATATATATATATATGTATATATATATATATAGGCTATATAGCCCTTTGAGACACTTGTGATTTAGGGCTATATAAATAAACATTGATTGATTGATTGGATTGATTTATATATATATATATATATATATATATATATATATATATATATATATATATATATATATATATATATATATATATATATATATATATATATATATATATATATATATATATATATATATATATATATATATATATACAGTATATGGTCCAGGTACTTGTTATTGGCAAACACACACACACAGGATTCCCTTTATCGTAGCAAATAGTCATCAAATCAGTATGATTTAAAAATTCCGGTACGATAATTTTTCATTTTGCATCTGGCAACGCCGTTGGGAACAATCATTTGGATCGTTGGACTTAGAAGTCTTTAAAACCTGCTGAAAGAGTTGCTGCAGCACTGATTTGAGCTGAGGCTTAAACCTGGTGGCAGCAACCAGCATGTCACTCAGAGAGGCGTTAAAGTCCATCAGTCGCCTCACTTCCTTCTCCAATTCCTGCCTGGCTTCTAGTTGATTCTTCAACGAATGGTTCAATTCCTGATAGTCGTAAAGAAAGGAATGGAAAAACACCCTAAAGATTTAATTTAACACTCTCTGATGGGAAACAACATTGTGCAAAAAGCTGCAGCTTCAAATGCAAAACATGCGGATCAACATTTGCAATAGAATTTAGTGTTTAAACGCATTGATTAGTTCCAGCTGCAATAACACTCCCCATTCTCTCTTGAATTACCATTGTTTGCTGAAAAAGATAACACACTAATGCACTCTTGAACTTCCTTTACGAACCCATAATTCCCCGATTCAAGTTACTCGTGTCAATTCTGGTTCCCAATGATTCTCCATTCCGATTCTTTTAATATTATTTTCACAGGGCTATTTTCAAGGAGTTAACATCAATTATTTGAACTTCAATATAAATGTTATGACGTTTTCACTTTGTATTTGAAAACCACAGAAAAAACATACACATATCCTATGTTTAAATGCATCGATTGGTTCCAGCTGCAATAACACTCTCCATTCTCTATTGAATTACCATTGTTTGCTGAAAAAAAAAAATCAAGCTAATACTACACTCTTTAAGGCCTACTGAAAGCCACTACTACCGACCACGCAGTCTGATAGTTTATATATCAATGATGAAATCTTAACATTGCAACACATGCCAATACGGCCGGGTTAACTTATAAAGTGCAATTTTAAATTTCCCGGGGAACTTCCGGTTTAAAACGTCTATGTATGATGACGTATGCGCGTGACGTCAATGGTTGAAACGGAAGTATTGGGACACATTGTATCACAATACAAACAGCTCTGTTTTCATCACAAAATTCCACAGTATTCTGGACATCTGTGTTGGTGAATATTTTGCAAGTTGTTTAATGAACAATGGAGACTGCAAAGAAGAAAGCTGTAGGTGGGATCGGTGTATTAGCGGCTGGCTGCAGCAACACAACAAGGAGGACTTTGGTTTGGATAGCAGACGCGCTATCCGATGCTAGCCGCCGACCGCATCGATGATCGGGTGAAGTCCTTCGTCGCGCCGTCGATTGCCGGATCGCAGGTGAGCACGGGTGTTGATGACCAGATGAGGGCTGGCGTAGGTGGAGCGCTAATGTTTTTATCATAGCTCTGACGAGGTCCCGTAGCTAAGTTAGCTTCAAGGCGTCCCGACAGGCGGCACAGCATTAACCGAGTAGTTACAGGTCCAGTGTTTGGTTCGGTGTCTCCTGATAGTAGTATTGTTGATCTTCTGTCTATCCTTCCTGTCAGGGGCTTATTTCTTCTGTTTCTATCCGCAGTTAAGCACGATGCTATCACGTTAGCTCCGTAGCTAAAGTGCTTCGCCGATGTATTGTCGTGGAGATAAAAGTCACTGTGAATGTCCATTTCGCGTTCTCGACTCTCATTTTCAAGAGGATATAGTATCCGAGGTGGTTTAAAATACAAATCCGTGATCCACAATAGAAAAAGGGGAAAGTGTGGAATCCAATGAGCCCTTTTACCTAAGTTACGGTCAGAGTGAAAAAAGATACGTCCTGCACTGCACTCTAGTCCTTCACTCTCACGTTCCTCATCCACAAATCTTTCATCCTCGCTCAAATTAATGGGGTAATCGTCGCTTTCTCGGTCCGAATCTCTCTCGCTGCTGGTGTAAACAATGTGCAGATGTGAGGAGCTCCACAACCTGTGACGTCACGCTACTTCCGGTACAGGCAAGGCTTTTTTTTATCAGCGACCAAAAGTTGCGAACTTTATCGTTCATGTTCTCTACTAAATCCTTTCAGCAAAAATATGGCAATATCGCGAAATGATCAAGTATGACACATAGAATGGATCTGCTATCCCCGTTTAAATAAAATAAGTTCATTTCAGTAGGCTTTTAACCTTGATTTACGAACCCCTAATTCCCCAATTCCAGTTACTCGTGTCAGGTCTGGTTCCCAATAATTCTCCATTCCGATTCTTTTAAGAGGCACGGTCAATATTATTTTCACAGGGCTATTTTCGAGGAGTTAATATATATCAATTATTTGAACAGTATCACTTTGTATTTGAAAACCACATAAAAAACATTCACATAATCCTGTTGTTTCTTTGTTAAAGATAGTGGTGTTCCAATCAGGGTTTTAAGCTAAAATCTGCCAATAACAATCCTATATACCGGTAAAAACCATAATTGTTTTTAAATATATTTATGGTAAGTGTTGACAGTTTAACAATATCAAAACGATATATAAACTAGTTCTTTATTCTCATTTATTACATGCAATTGTATGAGCAAAACAAAGTCAATAGAACACAACCACTAAACAAAAGTAAAAACTACCGTATTTTCCGGACCATAGGGCGCACCGGATTATAAGGCGCACTGCCTATGAGCAGGACTAGTCAGGTCTATTTTCATACAAAAGGCGCACCGGATTATAGGGCGCATTAAAGGGATTATATTGGGATTTTTTTCTAAATAGAAAACACTTCCTTGTGGTCTACATAACATGTAATGGTGGTTCTGTGGTCAAAATGTTGCATAGATTATGTTTTACAGATCATCTTCAAGCCGCTTTCTGATAGTCGCTTCAGGATGCACCGTTTTGTGGGCGGTCTTATTTACGTGGCTCACCTTCGACAGCGTCTTCTCTTTGTTGTAGCGGTGTAGCGTGCAAGGACGGGAGTGGAAGAAGTGTCAAAAGATGGAGCTAACTGTTTTAATGACATTCAGACTTTACTTCAATCATTTACGGAGCAGCGTCTTCTCATCCGTGGCTCACTAGTGCTACAACAACGGAAATGTGTCCCATGAAAAAACGTCCGACCGGAACTCTCTAATAACTAAAGTTCCTTGGGTGAATAATGCAAACTCACTACACCGGTATGTTTTAGCGCTTTCATGGCGAGTTTACTGACAGATATAAGTAAGAACTTTACACTACTTTATATTAGAAATGGCAACAGTGGAGGATGAATGTCACAACAAGAAGATAGAGACAAAGAAGAAGCTTATCGACTACGGTCGACAATGGTGGACGCGCGCACATTTTCACTACTTATGCAGATCCCAAATACACATCAGCAGGTACCAGAAGGTAAAAAAAGTTGCTTTTGCATAATATTGTGAAACAAAACGGCAGATAATATGTCTTACCTTATACACACACCATAATAATACTCCTATGTTGAAGCACAGTACAATCCATCAAGCGGTGCGGCTTCGTAGCTTACCAAAGTCGTACTAAAACATTACAGTAGATTTTTGAGAACCGTGTGTAATGTTCTATATTTTCAATGGAACATATAACATTTTGGTGTTGTTTACTGGAGTCATATTGCAGTTTACACGTACACTACCGTTCAAAAGTTTGGGGTCACCCAAACAATTTTGTGGAATAGCCTTCATTTCTAAGAACAAGAATAGACTGTAGAGTTTCAGATGAAAGTTCTCTTTTTCTGGCCATTTTGAGCGTTTAATTGACCCCACAAATGTGATGCTCCAGAAACTCAATCTTCTCAAAGGAAGGTCAGTTTTGTAGCTTCTGTTACGAGCTAAACTGTTTTCAGATGTGTGAACATGATTGCACAAGGGTTTTCTAATCATCAATTAGCCTTCTGAGCCAATGAGCAAACACATCGTACCATTAGAACACTGGAGTGATAGTTTCTGGAAATGGGCCTCTATACACCTATGTAGATATTGCACCAAAAACCAGACATTTGCAGCTAGAACAGTCATTCACCACATTAGCAATGTATAGAGTGTATATCTTTAAAGTTAAGACTAGTTTAAAGTTATCTTCATTGAAAAGTACAGTGCTTTTCCTTCAAAAATAAGGACATTTCAAAGTGACCCCAAACTTTTGAACGGTAGTGTATCTCTTATGTGTGACTGCCATCTACTGGTCACACTTATCATTACACCATGTACCAAATAAAATTGCTTTAAGGTTGGTAAGCACAACCAGAATTATGCCGTACATTAGGCGAACCGGGTTATAAGGCGCACTGTCGATTTTAGAGAAAATGAAAGGATTTTAAGTGCGCCTAATAGTCTGAAAAACATGGTAATTCCTTTACAAGAAATAACAGGAATATAGGAAACTTTACCTGCAGTGTCCTATATCCACTATTTATTTCACAGTCATTGAGTTTTTTTGATAAAAAGCTACCGAATCGATTTCAAATCACTAAAACGTTTCAGATCGTGTCGTTGTAAAAAAAGACCAGATCGTCCCTGAATCGTATCGGCAACCAGAATTACCAAATCAAATTGTTGTTCAAACAAACCTTTACACCCCTAGTGGCGATGACACATTTTCTTCTGTAGTTTGTTCATGTAAACCAGACCATGTTACACAAAAAAAAGGACAAAATCCTACTACCGTATTTTTCGGACTATAAGTCGCAGTTTTTTTTCATAGATTGGCTGGGGGTGCGACTTATACTCAGGAGCGACTTATGTGTGAAATTATTAACACATTACCGTAAAATATCAAATAATATTATTTAGCTCATTCACGTAAGAGACTAGACGTATAAGATTTCATGGGATTTAGCGATTAGGAGTGACAGATTGTTATGTAAACGTATAGCATGTTCTATATGTTATAGTTATTTGAATGACTCTTACCATAATATGTTACGTTAACATACCAGGCACGTTCTCAGTTGGTTATTTATGCCTCATATAACGTACACTTATTCAGCCTGTTGTTCACTATTCTTTATTTATTTTAAATTGCCTTTCAAATGTCTATTCTTGGTGTTGGGTTTTATCAAATACATTTCCCCCAAAAATGCGACTTATACTCCAGTGCGACTTATATGTTTTTTTTCCTTCTTTATTATGCATTTTCGGCCGGTGCGACTTATACTCCAGAGCGACTTATACTCCAGAGCGACTTATACTCCGAAAAATAGGGTAAATTCTCCAGAGAAGAGACTCAGAATGTGCAAAGAACCTGTAGTTCCTCATGAAGCTTTTCAACTTGTTGTTTTTTGGATTGCAGCGTCTCCTCGGCCACACGAAGCTGCTCTTCAAGATGGAACTTCTCCTTATAATCTGGAGCTGACGTAGAGAGACAGACAAATCAGTTTACATTTTAAACTTGCTTTTTCATTCATCAAGCGGACAAGAAAGGACCCGGAATGGTGCATTTCTTTACATACTGGCTTCTTTCGACTTCATGACCGATGTGTGGAATCCAGTGTTGCTGATGTTGAACAACAGGGTTGTGTTCTCCAGAGCTTTATTCTCCTGCTCAGCTCTGCGAATTTTGGCATTTAGACACTCCCCCTGCTGCTTGAGTTCTGCTTTCTCTAGCGCAGCCTAGTGGAAAAATAGCATATTGTACGAATTGGTGAAAACAACATAAAATTAACGTTACATACCATAATTGATCTTCCGTATTTTCCGATGAGCGGGTGTAGTCAGGACTATTTTCATACAAAAGGCGCACCGGATTATAAAGCGCATTAAAGAGATCATATTATATACCGTATTTTTCAGAGTATAAGTCGCTCCGGAGTATAAGTCGCACCGGCCAAAAATGCATAATATAGAAGGAAAAAAACATATATAAGTCGCACTGGAGTATAAGTCGCATTTTTGGGGGAAATTTATTTGATAAAAGCCAACACCAAGAATAGACATTTGAAAGGCAATTTAAAATAAAGAATAGTGAACAACAGGCTGAATAAGTGTACGTTATATGAGGCATAAATAGGGATGATGTTCGAAACCGGTTCTCCCGGTTGTTCGATAAGAAAATAACCGTTCGATAAGAAAAGAACCGATTCCATGGACTCGAATCCCCTTTTGAGAACCGGTTCCCGTTATCGAGGCCACTATAGTAAAGAAAAAGAGTTTGTTCTTTATTCGAATCCCTGGGAACGAATCCCGTCCCACAAGAAATGCCCTGTGGAACAGGTCTAATGACTGAGCTACATCGTTTCCTGTGATGTCACACAAGCAGCAAAAATAATGGACCGGAAAAAACGCCTCAAGGCATGGCTATTCACCTATAGTGATCACAGAGACAGGTTGTTTTTGTGTTGTTGTATATATTTGTTTTTCTGAAAAATCCCACTTAATATACTTTGGGTAACAACAGTCAATATTTATTTATTAAATTTTTTTAGGGGGGTAACAGTCAATATTTATCTATTTATTCTATTGTATTTTTTTCTTATAAAATAAAAGTGAGCTTTTGTTAAACCAAATATTGTGTTTTTTTCCATATACAACAACCGATCTGGATTCGATAAGAGAATCGATAAGGAATCGGTTCGATAGGATTCGATAATGGGCTCGAACTCGATAATTTCTTATCAAACATCATCCCTAGGCATAAATATCCAACTGAGAACGTGCCTGGTATGTTAACGTAACATATTATGGTAAGAGTCATTCAATAACTATAACATATAGAACATGCTATACGTTTACCAAACAAACTGTCACTCCTAATCGCTAAATCCCATGAAATCTTATACGTCTAGTCTCTTACGTGAATGAGCTAAATAATATTATTTGATATTTTACGGTAATGTGTTAATAATTTCACACATAAGTCGCTCCTGAGTATAAGTCCAAACTATGAAAAGAACTGCGACTTGTAGTCCGAAAAATACGGTATATGTTTTTCTACATTTAAAACACTTCCTTGTGGTCTACATAACATGTAATGGTGGTTATTTGGTCAAAGTATTGCATAGATTATGTTCATACTTGCCAACCCTCCCGTTTTTAGCGGGAGAATCCCGGTATTCAGCGCCTCTCCCGACAACCTCCCGGCAGAGATTTTCTCCCGACAAACTCCCGGTATTCAGCCAGAGCTGGAGGCCACGCCCCCTCCAGCTCAATGCGGACCTGAGACTGAGTGGGGACAGCCTATTCTCACGTCCGCTTTCCCACAATACAAACAGCTTGCCTGCCCAATGAACGGAGAAGTTAAACA
Source organism: Entelurus aequoreus (assembly GCF_033978785.1). NCBI lineage: Eukaryota > Metazoa > Chordata > Actinopteri > Syngnathiformes > Syngnathidae > Entelurus > Entelurus aequoreus. Next base: position 25,953,946 of record NC_084744.1, on the reverse strand, counting down.
GGACAATACTGCCATCTAATGGATAGCCACCGGAACACTGAAATTCAAGTATTTTTTATTTTTTCTATGTAAATAAAATAAAATAAATTATATATATATATATGTATATATATATATGTATATATATATATATATATATATATATATATGTATATATATATATATATATATATATATATATATATATATATATAGCTAGAATTCACTGAAAGTCAAGTATTTCATATATATATATATATATATATATATATATATATATATATATATATATATATATATATATATATATATATATATATATGAAATATATATGAAATACTCGAGTTGGTGAATTCTAGCTGTAAATAACCACGCCCCCAACCCCCCACCCCAGACCAAGCCCCCCCCCCACCCCCTACCCCCCACCTCCCGATATTGGAGGTCTCAAGGTTGGCAAGTATGATTATGTTTTACAGACCATCTTCAAGTCGCTTTCTGACAGTCGCTTCAGGATGCGCCGTTTTGTGGGTGGTCTTATTTACGTGGCTCACCTTCGACAGCGTCTTTTCTCCGTCAAAAGATGGAGCTAACTGCTTTAATGACATTCAGACTTTATTTGAATCAATAACGGAGCAGCATCTCCTCATCCGTGGCTCACTGGTGCAACAACAACGTTTGTTTCCCGTAAAAAAACGTCCGACCGGAACTCTCTAATAACTAAAGTTCCTTGGGTGAATAATGTAAATTCACTACACCGGTATGTTTTAGCGCTTTCATGGCGAGTTTACTGACAGATATAAGTAAGAGCTTTACACTACTTTATATTAGAAATGGCAACAGCGGAGGATGAATGTCCCATAACAAGAAGGTAGAGAAAAAGAAAAAGCTTATCGACTCTGGTGTCCGCACGGACTACAAAGGCGGACGCGCGCAATTTTTCAGGACTCATGCAGAACCCAAATACAGATCAGCAGGTACCAGAAGGTAAGAAAAGTTGCTTTTTCACAATATTGCGAAACAAAACGCTAAATAATATGTCTTACCTTATACACACACCATAATAATATTCCTATGTAGAAGGACAGTACAATCCATCAAGCGGCGCGGCCTTTATACGTTACCAAAGTCGTACTCAAACATTTTGATATATTTTTGAGCGCGGTGTGTAATATTCAATAATTTCAATGGAAAATATAAAATGTTTGTGTTGTTTACTTGAGTCATATTGCAGTCTACATGTGTCTCTTGTGTGTGACTGCCATCTACTGGTCACACTTATCATTACACCACGTACCAAATAAAATAGCTTCAAGGTCGGTAAGCACAACCAAAATTATGCCGGGTTATAAGGCGCACTGTGGAGTTTTGATCAAATGAAAGGATTTCAAGTGCGCCTTAGTCCGAAAAATAAGGTAATTATAGCTAGGTGTTTATTTACCAATACCGCAAAGAATGGTCTTATAACAACCTCAATGATTTTAACCAAGACATATACATATATTTAATGAATTACTTCAATTAATCCATTTTGTTATTGTTTGCCGGTTCAAATAACAAAAAACATGGGCAAATGCCAAATGGAATAAGGAAAAAGTCATTACGTATTGGGGGCTGATCCAGATCATTCCTACTAAGTTACTTTACAAGCTTCAACTTCTGAGAGTGTTTATGCCAAAAGAAAATCTCCTTTAAAGATTCTGCAACATGCTGAGAATACATCATTTTAAAAAAATTGCAAGCGGAAAAAGGTTTGTTTTCAAAATAAAATATGCATTTCTATCTTAAAAGTCATGCTAATTTTTAGATATGTAAATAATTTAAATAATGATATTCTATCCAGCAGTTAGTTTATTTCAATAGTTTTTAGGTTGTTATTTTTCCTGGAATCTATTCTTATATTTTAACTGCTCTTTTTTGCAGGGTTTTTCTAGTTTTATTATATATTCATGCTCTTGTCCTCGACAATGACATATCACGTATAACGCATCAAAAAAGTATTTGGAGAGCTTTTTTGCAAAGGGGAAAAAAAGGCCAAGGCTCCCACTAATTAAGTGTTATGGCAAGTTGTATTCTTCATACACTTATATTCTTCATGCACTTATTTTTGCTGCATTTATCTGCCACATGTGTAATCTACACTAAACCGGTCCCTAGTGCAAAAAACACTGGGGACCTGTGCTTTGGATAAAATTGTTAGCAAATTTGAGCAAATAAATGGCGTGCATTTAAGCAAAAATTTTCGCGCACAACATTCTAACAATAGAATTGCAAATGGGTCAAAATATTGGGGTCTTTTTAAAGTTGATTTATATTATTTACTGTGCTTAATCATGATTAATCTGATATATATATAAAAAAAATGTTTGACAGCACCATTTCAAATGCAACTACTGTAATCTGGTGGTCACATTAGGAGGTTGCCTACAGCCACTGCTTTTTTTTTGTTTTATTTTACTCGACGCTAATTACAAACCCCGTTTCCATATGAGTTGGGAAATTGTGTTGGATGTAAATATAAATTGAATATATAACAATCCGCTTGCTTCTTTTCCTCTTTGGTCCGGAGGACACGACGTCCACAGTTTCCAAAAACAATTTGAAATGTGGACTCGTCAGACCACAGAACACTTTTCCACTTTGTATAAGTCCATCTTAGATGAGCTCAGGCACAGCGAAGCCGACTGCGTTTCTGGGTGTTGTTGATAAACGGTTTTCGCCTTGCATAGGAGAGCTTTAACTTGCACTTACAGATGTAGCGACCAACTGTAGTTACTGACAGTGGGTTTCTGAAGTGTTCCTGAGCCCATGTGGTGATATCCTTTACACACTGATGTCGTTTGTTGATGCAGTACAGTCTGAGGGATCGAAGGTCACAGGCTTAGCTGCTTACGTGCACTTTATCAGTATTTATTGCCACCTTTCCCAACTTCTTTGTCACGTTTTGCTGGCATCAAATTCTAAAGTTAATGATTATTTGCAACAAAAAAAAATGTTTATCAGTTTGAACATCAAATATGTTGTCTTTGTAGCATATTCAATTGAATATGGGTTGAAAATGATTTGCAAATCATTGTATTCCGTTTATATTTACATCTAACACAATTTCCCAACTCATATGGAAACGGGGTTTGTAGATACCTCGGAGGTTATTCACTATAACTCTGTTGTAAATGGTAGAGAGGCAGTATTTGGAGCATTTACGGTATCATTACCTTGGCGATATAGTGAGCTTGAGACCTCACAGCATCCTCATCGTCCTCTTCAAACGTCGCCATGGAAAAAGTCACAACCTCGTAATGTTTCTTAGAGGCGTGGACTTTGGACAACTTTGTGTTCAGTTCCACACTTAAGAAGAGAAGAGTTTCTACATGGAAGAATGTGCATGCAAATGCTGGAAAAAAGATCAGCACTGGCCAACATTTAACCACATTTCAAAGCAATCCTCACATATTGTGATGTGCAAATGCTGGGATCTCTCATCATGTCCATTCATTTTCAAAACTCTATCCTGTTCACTTGAAATTGTCTGCCAGTGTGACTGTGAGTGTCCGTATGTGAAATCTACATTTTAAACCAGGGGTGTCAAGCATACGAATTCCCCCCCGAGATGAGTTTGAAATGAGCTGAAATTTTTGTATAAAAGAATCTGCTGTTCTAAATGTGTCCACTGGATGTCGCAATAGCAATTATTTGGGGCGGAGCTACAGTACAGGCCAAAAGTTTGGACACACCTTCTCAATCAATGCATTTTCCTTATTTTCATGACTATTTACATTGTAGATTGTCACTGAAGGTATCAAAACTATGAATGAACACATGTGGAGTTATGTACTTAACAAAAAAAAAGGTGAAATAACTGAAAACATGTTTTATGTTCTAGTTTCTTCAAAATAGCCACCCTTTGCTCTGATTGCTGCTTTGCACACTCTTGGCATTCTCTCGATGAGCTTCAAGAGCTGGTCACCTGAAATGGTTTTCACTTTACAGGTGTCATAGTTTTGATGCCTTCAGTGACAATCTACAATGCAAATAGTCATGAAAATAAAGAAAACGCATTGAAATGAGAAGGTGTGTCCAAACCAAGTGAAAACCATTTCAGGTGACTACCTCTTGAAGCTCATCGAGAGAAAGCCAAGAGTGTGCAAAGCAGTAATCAGAGCAAAGGGTGGCTTCAACATGTTTTCAGTTATTTCACCTTTTTTTTGTTAAGTACATAACTCCACGTGTGTTCATTCATAGTTTTGATGCCTTCAGTGACAATCTACAATGTAAATCAGGGGTGGGCAATTAATTTTTAACAGGGGCCGCATGAGCAACCCGAGCACTGCTGGAGGGCCACATCGACAATATTTCAATTAAATTTGCTCAATATTATTTTTGATATATACCATAAGATAAAGAATAATAATAATAATAATTTATAATAATAATAATAATACTTTCATTTAACCTAACTTAACTTTATACCAAAAGCACTGCTTTGGAAATCATTTGTACCCCTTTCAGAGATCACATTTAGTTCCCCTTAAACATCCTCATGTTGCACAATGAAATGTAAGCATAGCATGAAGTATGCATTCTTGTAACTTTCTCTAGTAACAGCATTCCATGATTAATATAAATAAATTAACATTAATAATAAATGACAGTAAAATAAGCACACGTATGACTGAGGAGTCATAGTGTAACTTTGTGTGGTGTTTGAGTTGTCCGACTTTTTGTGTGGCCATAAACGCACCAGTGGCTTAGTGGTATGCGTGTTGGTGACAGATGACAAGTTGGTTTTGGCCTGGTTTGTACGGCAGAAAATGACTAGTTTTTCGAGATAGAAGTGTTTTACTCATGTTTTTGGTGTGGCTATGGCCGAATATAAACAGTTTTGCTCAATAAAGTGATCGATATAATTCCTAGCCTCGAAGCATCTCGATAGACGTTACAATAATTGAACGGTGTTTAATTGAACGGTGTTGACGAACACCGTTAGTGCCGCTTGTTGTCACTGTCACTCAGAGTTGCATTGCAAAATTACACAGAATAAATGTGTTTGTTTTGTTTAGAATTCAGATGGGATTTGATTTGGTGCGCGGCATATATTTGCTGTGCTTGAAAACACGCCATTCGTCATCAACTTTTCTCTTTTTAGCGTCTCGGGTGTAAACCGTGCATCACTTGTCGCTGCGCACCTTCACTCACAGGTTACACCCGGACATACGCCCATGAATAACACTTTTCAAAACAAAAGCAGCACAGTTGTATTGCACACTCGACATAGATACTTTTTAAAATGTATTTTGTAATTTATGATTGGCCTCACGCGGGCCAGACAGGGACGCACAAAGGGCCAGATGGCCCGCGGGCCGCAGAATGCCCAGGTCTGATGTAAATAGTCATGAAAATAAAGAAAACGCATCGAATAAAAAGGTGTGTCCAAACTTTTGGCCTGTACTGTATAGAGGCAACACTTCCGTGTTTGGACACAACACCCAAGCTGCTTATTAGTGATAGTAAACAAAATGTGGATTGTTATGTTCATGCCTTGATTGACAAATATGTTGTTGGTAATCCAACCTGTGACATTTCTAGCCATATAAATGCTTTTGATAATCTGTACATTTCCTGTTGTACATAAGACTGGGGACTAGGGTTGTACGGTATACCGATACTGGTATAGTATCGCGGTACTAATGAATCAAAAACGCTACTATACTCTGTTTGAAACGTGTCGTCACGTCGTGACATTGCTGGTTTTACGAGCAGAGGAGCATGTTCGGCAGCGCACAATCACGGAGTACTTACAAGCAGACACAGTGTGTAGACAGAAAAGGGAGAATGAACGCATTTTGGCCTAAAAACCGACGATAAAGGTGAAGTTATAACACTGAAACGCACTGAGGTGCTTTAAACATGGCTAGCTAGGTAGCAGCGAACATCCATCCACAGTCGGCAGTGTTTTAGCTACTTCTAAATCACTAATCCTCGTCTCCTTGGTGACAAATAAAGTGAGTTTCTTACAAGTATCATCCCTGCAGGAGGAGGAATAGCTAAACATGCTTCACTACACACCGTAGGAGGATACAATAGCTCACCGGCATCACCGCTAACAAAAGCTAGCGTGCCTGGGTGAATCTACACCTGGCATCCACTGTAATGATACCAAGTACAATAGCATATATCTAGTCGATACTACAGTGACTACATCGATCATTTTTAATATTTTTTTAAAATTCATATTATGTTTTTAAACTCAGGAAATACATCCCTGGACACATTAGAACTTAAATTATGACTAGAGATGTCCGATAAATGCTTTAAAATGTAATATCGGATATTATCGGAATCGTTTTTTTTTTATTATCGGTATCATTTTTTTGGTTTTTTGTTGTTTTTTTGTTTGTTTTTATTAAATCAACATAAAAAACACAAGATACACTTACAATTAGTGCACCAACCCAAAAAACCTCCCTCCCCCATTTACACTCATTCACACAAAAGGGTTGTTTCTTTCTGTTATTAATATTCTGGTTCCTACATTATATATCAATATATATCAATACAGTCTGCAGGGATACAGTCCGTAAGCACACATGATTGTGCGTGCTGCTGGTCCACTAATAGTACTAACCTTTAACAGTTAATTTTACTCATTTTCATTAATTACTAGTTTCCATGTAACTGTTTTTATATTGTTTTACTTTCTTTTTTATTCAAGAAAATGTTTTTAATTTATTTCTTATTTTATTTTATTCATTTTTTTAAAAAGGACCTTATCTTCACCATACCTGGTTGTCCAAATTAGGCATAATAATGTGTTAATTCCACGACTGTATATATCTGTATCGGTAATTAAGAGTTGGACAATATCGGAATATCGGATATCGGCAAAAAAGCCATTATCGGACATCCCTAATTATGACCAATGTATGATCCTGATACTTGGTATCGAATCGATACCTAAATTTGTGGTATCATCCAAAACTAATGTAAAGCATCCAAACAACAGAAGAATAAATGATTATTACATTTTAACACACATGTACATAGAACATGTTGAAACAGAAAATAACCAGATATTAACAGTAAATGAACAAGTGGATTGATAATTCATTTTTACAGTTTGTCCCTCATAATTTTGACAAAATAATAGAATGATAAATGACACAATATGTTACTGCATACGTCAGCACCCAAATTAGGAGCCTTTGTTTGTTTACTTACTACTAAAAGACAAGTTGTCTTGTATGTTCACTATTTTATTTAAGGACAACATTGTTCGATTGCGATAAGAAACATATGTTTAATGTACCGTAAGATTTTTTTGTTAAAATAAAGCCAATATTGCAATTTTTTGTGGTTCCCTTTATTTAGTATTGAAAGGTATCGAAAAGCATCGAAATACATTTTGGTACCGGTACCAAAATATTTGGTATTGGGACAACCCTACTGGGGACACATTTTCTGAGCGCACATAAATATGCTGAAATAATATATATCCCCTTCTAACTTCATGTGAGATCAATAAAATAAGTCCAAATTCCCAAGTTTTGTTGCAGATGATGCTACATATGTACAGAATAAACCACACAATGTTAGTACATCAGTTAAGGAAATTTAATAAACTACAAACCCCGTTTCCATATGAGTTGGGAAATTGTGGTAGATGTAAATATAAACAGAATACAAGGATTTGCAAATCATTTTCAACCCATATTCAGTTGAATGCACTACAAAGACAAGATATTTGATGTTCAAACTCATAAACTTTTTTTTTTTTTTTGCAAATAATTAACTTCGAATTTTATGGCTGCAACATGTGCCAAAGTAGTTGGGAAAGGGCATGTTCACCACTGTGTTACATCACCTTTTCTTTTTAATTAACGATTGGGAACTGAGGAAACTAACTGTTGAAGCTTTGAAAGTGGAATTCTTTCCCATTCTTGTTTTATGTAGAGCTTCAGTCGTTCAACAGTCCGGGGGTCTCCGCTGTCGTATTTTACACTTCATAATGCGCCACACATTTTCGATGGGAGACACGTCTGGACTGCAGGCGTGCCAGGAAAGTACCCGCACTCTTTTTTTACGAAACCACGCTGTTGTAACACATGCTGAACGTGGCTTGGCATTGTCTTGCTGAAATAAGCAGGGGCGTCCATGAAAAAGACGGCGCTTAGATGGCAGCATATGTTGTTCCAAAACCTGTATGTACCTTTCAGCATTAATGGTGCCTTCACAGATGTGTAAGTTACCCATGCCTTGGGCACTAATGCACCCCCATACCATCACACATGCTGGCTTTTCAACTTTGCGTCGATAACAGTCTGGATGGTTCGCTTCCAGATGTCGAATATTTCCAAAAACAATTTGAAATGTGGACTCGTCAGACCACAGAACACGTTTCCACTTTGCAACAGTCCATCTTAGATGATCTCAGGCCCAGAGAAGCCGGCGGCGTTTCTGGGTGTTGTTGATAAATGGCTTTCGCTTTGCATAGGAGAGCTTTAATTTGCACTTACAGATGTAGCGACCAACTGTATTTAGTGACAGTGGTTTTCTGAAGTGTTCCTGAGCCCATGTGGTGATATCCTTTACACACTGATGTCGCTTTTTGATACAGTGCCGTCCGAGGGATCAAGGGTCACGGTCATTCAATGTTGGTTTTTGGCCGCTTACGTGGAGTGATTTCTCCAGATTCTCTGAACCTTTTGATGATATTATGGACCGTAGATAGTGAAATCCCTAAATTTCTTGCAATTGCACTTTGAGAAACGTTGTTCTTAAACTGTTTGACTATTTGCTCACGCAGTTGTGGACAAAGAGGTGTACCTCGCCCCATCCTTTCTTGTGAAAGACTGAGCATTTTTTGGGAAGCTGTTTTTATACCCAATCATGGCACCCACCTGTTCCCAAGTAGCCTGCACACCTGTGGGATGTTCCAAATAAGTGTTTGATGAGCATTCCTCAACTTTATCAGTATTTATTGCCACCTTTCCCAACTTCTTTGTCACGTGTTGCTGGCATCAAATTCTAAAGTTAATGATTATTTGCAAAAAAAAAAAAATTTATCAATTTGAACATCAAATATGTTGTCTTTGTAGCATATTCAACTGAATATGGGTTGAAAATGATTTGCAAATCATTGTATTCCGTTTATATTTACATCTAACACAATTTCCCAACTCATATGGAAACAGGGTTTGTACATCCTGTAATTTAATTTTGATAATGTTATTAATTTCATCTTATATAAGAACATAATTAACAATTGGAGCATTTTAAAACTCTCAATTCCACCTATTTGACTGATGAACATTATCACATCATTTATTCAGAAAGTATAAATAACGACAAATGAAGACAAAATACCAATAACCGCAACATATTAGTGTAAAAAAAAGAATTATTTGTAAATTTTTAGAATGTGCTTGGTCTATTTTAAACAAAGAAAACAATCTGAAGTTGTCTTTATTTTTAAGTTATCATGCCAGGATTTTACCCACTTAGGTATATATTTTCCTCCATGTGGCCCCTAAGCTAAAATTTTAAAATAAAAAGTTTGACACCCCTGTTTTAAACATCTAAGCCAGCTTGATGAGTCATTGAAAGTGATTTTTTTAGGCCATAATTGAGTTGTCTTTCTGTACCTGATTCCCAGTCTCTCCTGCTCGGTGGTCCTCAGCTGCTGGCCCAGCATTTGGATGTAGACTCTGATCTCCTCTTGCCTCTCTTGGATGGCTTTTTTCACGTTCAGTTGTCTTTTCTCCAACGACACCACGCTGTTGGCCTTGTTGAACAGAAGATCCCTTTTGCGCTTCACCTCTAGCTTGGAGATGTTTTGCTCCACAATGTGCTCCTGATCAGAGAGAGGTATGACGGGTGTTAGGGATGCTGACTTACTGGATACAAACAGCAAAATCAGTGAAGTTGGCACGTTGTGTAAATGGTAAAAAAACCAAAAAACATAATACAATGATTTGCTAATCTTTTTCAACCTATATTCAATTGAATAGACTGCAAAGACAAGATATTTAACGTTCAAACTGGAAAACCTTGTTATTTTTTGCAAATATTAGCTCATTTGGAACTTGATGCCTGCAACATGCTTCAAAAAAGCTGGCACAAGTGGCAAAAAAGACTAAGAAAGTTGAGGAATGCTCATCAAACACTTATTTGGAACATCCCACAGGTGAACAGGCTAATTGGGAACAGGTGGGTGCCATGATTGGGTATAAAAGCAGCTTCCATGAAATGCTCAGTCATTCACAAACAAGGACGGGGCGAGGGTCACCACTTTGTCAACAAATGCGTGAGCAAATTGTTCAACAGTTTAAGAACATTTCTCAACCAGCTATTGCAAGGAATTTAGGGATTTCACCAACTACGGTCCGTAATATCATCAAAAGCTTCAGAGAATCTGGAGAAATCACTGCACGTAAGCGATGAGAATACAGACCTTGGATCCCTCAGGCGGTACTGCATCAAAAAGCGACATCAGTGTGTAAATGATATCACCACATGGGCTCAAAAACACTTCAGAAAACCACTGTCAGTAACTACAGTTGGTTGCTACATCTGTAAGTACAAGTTAAAACTCTACCATGCAAATTGAAAGCCATTTATCAACAACACCCAGAAACGCCGCTGGCTTCGCTGGGCCCAAGCTCATCTAAGATGGTCTGATGTAAAGTGGAAAAGTGTTCTGTGGTCTGAACAGTCCACATTTCAAATAGGTTTTGGAAACTGTGGACGTCGTGTCCTCCGGAACTAAGAAAAAAAGAACCATCCGGATTGTTATAGGCGCAAAGTTGAAAAGCCAGCATGTGTGATGGTATGGGGGTGTATTAGTGCCCAAGACATGGGTAACTTCCACATCTGTGAAGGCGCCATTAATGCTGAAAGGTACATACAGGTTTTGGAGCAACATATGTTGCCATCCAAGCTAAGTTATCATTGACGCCCCTGCTTATTTCAGCAAAACAATGCAAAATTCACTTATTCACCAATGCATTTAATGCATCATATTCATATTTTCAGGTGGAATTATTTCCCATTCTTGCTTGATGTACAGCTTAAGTTGTTCAACACTCCGGGGGTCTCCGTTGTGGTATTTTAGGCTTCATAATGTGCCACACATTTTGAATGGGAGACAGGTCTGGACTACAGGCAGGCCAGTCTAGTACCCGCACTCTTTTACTATGAAGCCACGTTGATGTCACACGTGGCTTGGCATTGTCTTGCTGAAATAAGCAGGGGCGTCCATGGTAACGTTGCTTGGATGGCAACATATGTTGCTCCAAAACCTGTATGTACCTTTCAGCATTAATGGCGCCTTCACAGATGTGTAAGTTACCCATGTCTTGGGCACTAATACACCCCCATACCATCACACATGCTGGCTTTTCAACTTTGCGCCTATAACAGTCTCCGGACATTAATGGTTCTTTTCCTCTTTGGTCCGGAGGACACAACGTCCACAGTTTCCAAAAACAATTTGAAATGTGGACTCGTCAGACCACAGAACACTTTTCCACTTTGCATCAGTCCATCTTAGATGGCGGCGTTTCTGGGTGTTGTTGATAAACGGTTTTCGCCTTGCATAGGACAGTTTTAACTTGCACTTACAGATGTAGCGACCAACTGTAGTTACTGACAGTGGTTTTCTGAAGTGTTCCTGAGCCCATGTGGTGATATCCTTTACACACTGATGTCGCTTTTTGATGCAACACCGCCCGAGGGATTCCAAATGAGCTAATAATTGCAAAAAATAGTTTGAACGTTAAGTATCTTGTCTTTGCAGTCTATTAAATTGAATATAGATTGAAAAGGATTTGCAAATCATTGTATTCTGTTTTTATTTACGATTTACACAACGTGCCAACTTCACTGGTTCTGGGTTTTGTACAATATTGCAATATTTATCAGCAGTGTTATGCCCCAAAATTAAACATTTTAAAAAAAGAAGCACTTTTAAAAAAGAGAAGTATCCTACACTTCTCTTTTGTAAAGTAAATCTGAACAGCCGATACGGGCATCTACATCTACTATATGATTTGCCTGAGAAGCTGGACAGGACAAAAATAAATAAATAAATAAAAAAAAATAAAAAAAGAAGCACTAAATTTATCCCAAATATGAAAATAACGAGTAGTCGTCACATGAGCGTTGTACCTGGTTCTTGAACCCGAGTATCTTCATCTCTCGTTCTATGTTACTGTTGATCAGCTTCAGCTCTATGACTTTGTGGTACAGCTCCTCCTTCTGAGCGGCAGAATCCTCCCTCTCTTTCCTCAAGTAGCGAATGTCCTCCTGTCACAAAGACAACAATTAAGTGTCGGGGCGTCCTGATGCAACTTTTTCACTGCCGAAACGATACAGATATTAGAGCCTCGAGTATCGGCACACATCACAGTACAAACTTTTATTATTTTGGGAATGTTATTTTTGAAAAAGTTGAATGATGCAGACACCCTTGTTACTGGACACTTTATATTATGCAACCATCATATTTGATACATATTTATATAGACAAATTTGTCCAATTAAAGACAGGTTATACCTATGCCTAGCTTGTGTGCTATTGTGTGCTTAGCTGTTTGTAGCTAAAAATTAAGTGCATGACGCAGGAAGTTGAATGATGCGGACACGTTTGTTACTGGATACTTTCTAATACAATATTGCCTTGGAGACTTTGCGTCTGTTGTAATATGCAACTATAATGAATTAATACTTGTTTACATCGACAAATGTCATGTTTTACACTGCACTAGTGTTTAATAAAGGACATTTAATAACATATTGTCTGGCTTGTGTGCTATTGTGTGCTTAGCTGTTGTGTAGCTGCTTGTTGCGTATAGCCTACCTTTTTGTAAATTCACAAAAATACGAGGAAAGATTAAACTTGTGTGTTTATTAGGGAACATTTAGATGTTAACTGGCTTTGAACAAGTAAACGCCGCTGAATGCTTGTATCGCAGCTTGCATCGGATGTTTTACATGCAAGCCGATATCAATACTGACAACATACTTGTATCATTTTGCAGTGTGGAATGTTAGAAAAGGGCTTGATCAAGTGAAATTAATTATTCACTTTTAAAGTGGAGTGGTAATTTCCCACAATAATTAAATAAAGTGGAAGCTGAATGATGCGGAAACGTTTGTTACTGGATACTCTCTAATACAACACTGCTTTGGAGACTGCGTCTGTATGTAATATGCAACTATAATGAATTAATACTTGTTTATATCGACAAATGTCATGTTTTACACTGCACTAGTGTTTAATAAAGGACATTTAATAACATATTGTCTAGCTTGTGTGCTATTGTGTGCTTAGCTGTTGTGTAGCCCCTCGTAGCGTATAGCCTACCTTTTTGTAAATTCACTAAAATACGAGGAAAGATTAAACGTGTGTGTTTGTTGGGGGACATTTACATGTTAACCGGCTTTAAGCATGTAAACGCCGCTGCAGGACTGCTTGTATCGCAGCCTGCATCGGATGTTTTACATGCAAGCCGATATCAATACTTACAACATACTTGTATCATTTTGTAGTGTGGAATGTTAGAAAAGGGCTCAATAAAGTGAAATTAATTATTCACTTTTAAAGTGGAGTGGTCATTTCCCACAATAATTAAGTTAAGAAGTGCATGACGCAGGAAGTTGAATGATGCGGACACGTTTGTTACTGGATACTCTCTAATACAACACTGCTTTGGAGACTGCGTCTGTATGTAATATGTAACTATAATTATTTGATACTTGTTTATATCGACAAATGTCATGTTTTACACTGCACTAGTGTTTAATAAAGGACATTTAATAACATATTGTCTAGCTTGTGTGCTATTGTGTGCTTAGCTGTTGTGTAGCTGCTTGTAGCGTATAGCCTACCTTTTTGTAAATTCACAAAAATACGAGGAAAGATTAAACTTTGTGTGTTTGTTAGGGAACATTTAGATATTAACCTGCTTTGAACAAGTAAACGCCGCTGCAGGACTGCTTGTATCGCAGCTTGCATCGGATGTTTTACATGCAAGCCGATATCAATACTTACAACATACTTGTATCATTTTGCAGTGTGGAATGTTAGAAAAGGGCTCGATCAAGTGAAATGAATTACTCACTTTTAGAGTGGAGTACGGTTATTTGCCACAATAATTCAATTACGTGCATGACGCAGGAAGCTGAGTGATGCGGACACGTTTGTTACTGGGTACTTTCTAATACGATACTATCTTAGCTGTTGTGTACATGCTAGTAGCCTTTAGCCTACTATGTTTACCTTTTGTAAATGACTGGACTAAAATAGAGGAAATTGTTTTACACAAGTAAACGCGCTGCAGGTGTGCTTGTATTGGAGCTTATATGGGATACTGTAGATGCAAGCTGATATCATCCAATACTGATTTTTCTCTGCTGGTATCAGCTAAGATGAGGGAATAACAGCGTGAACTGTCTGACCTCAGACTCCTTGATTTTGCTGATCATCTTGACGGACGCCTTCTTCCTCTCCTCCAGCGCTTGTTTGAGCTCCGTGATCTTTATCTCCATCTCTATCTTCTCGTCAGAGTCCCCGACAACACCTTGAATTCGTGCCAGCTTTTTGTCCAAAATGATCAACAGGGAGTCCTGGTGCAGAAAAGCGACACGTAATTGTGAGAATTGCAGGCCGTGGTCCTGAGAGCACAATCTCACCAAGTGTATATTGCTCATTTCTAGTTCAAATATCTGAACAAACTTGATACAATTCACAATGCCCTGAATAATAATACAAGGAGACAAATTAACTTATAAAATATAAAAAACTTTTTCTAATTGCTCATTTTAATATCACTTTCAAGTTTTTAAAGCTTACATAAAATTAATTTTTACAAATATTCTTATTAAGACAAATTTGACTTGTTCTATTGGCAGATTGTTTTGCTCATTACAATTTATGTTTGCTTGTAATGAGCAAAAAAATCTGCCAAAATTGTCTTGGTAAGATAGTTTGAAAATACACATTATATCTAAACTTTAAAAACTTAAAACTGTCTTGAGTTTCCAATCATTTCTACAACTCTTATATATATATATTTATATATATATATATATATATATATATATATATATATATATATATATATATATATATATATATATATATATATATATATATATATATATATATATACACTACCGTTCAAAAGTTTGGGGTCACCCAAACAATTTTGTGGAATAGCCTTCATTTCTAAGAACAAGAATAGACTGTCGAGTTTCAGATGAAAGTTCTCTTTTTCTGGCCATTTTGAGCGTTTAATTGACCCCACAAATGTGATGCTCCAGAAACTCAATCTGCTCAAAGGAAGGTCAGTTTGGTAGCTTCTGTAACGAGCTAAACTGTTTTCAGATGTGTGAACATGATTGCACAAGGGTTTTATTATCATCAATTAGCCTTCTGAGCCAATGAGCAAACACATTGTACCATTAGAACACTGAAGTGATAGTTGCTAGAAATGGGCCTCTATACACCTATGTAGATATTGCACCAAAAACCAGACATTTGCAGCTAGAATAGTCATTTACCACATTAGCAATGTATAGAGTGTATTTCTTTAAAGTTAAGACTAGTTTAAAGTTATCTTCATTGAAAAGTACAGTGCTTTTCCTTCAAAAATAAGGACATTTCAATGTGACCCCAAACTTTTGAACGGTAGTGTATATATATATATATATATATATATATATATATATATATATATATATATATATATATATATATATATATATAGACAGAGCGACTCCAAAACCAACAAAGGCTGCAACTGCCGCAAGAAACCTGATTGCCCTCTCAACGGGGGGTGCTTACAAACATCAGTCGTTTACCAATCAAAGGTAACACGCAAGGACATTAACACATCTGACACGTATGTAGGATTGACAGAGGGAGAGTTCAAAGCCAGATGGAACAATCACAAGGCTTCTTTCAGGAAACCAAAGCCTGCGGAATACTACAGGACCCAGCAAGCACATTTGGAATCTCAAAGACAATAATGTTGAATATTCAATAACATGGCAAATTCTTGCATTCAGCACACCTTACAACAGTGGTAATAAAAGATGCAACCTATGCTTAAAAGAGAAACTGTTTATTGTATACCGCCCAGACCTGTCATCCCTCAACAAGCGCAGCAAAATTGTATCAGCATGCCGTCACAGACGGAAACACCTCCTAGGTAACACATGAGCCAATCACCACGCCCCTACACCTGCCTGTACCTACCCGTTCTGTGCCCTATATAAACCATGGTATGTGAATGCTTCTATTAAAATCTCCTGATGATTGAGGGAACCCCTCATGAAACAGGCCTGTAGAGATGAAGTTGTCTTGTGATTTTTTTCCCACACATACATATATTACGCTCTACCACGGTATCGAGCACTATTTTTTGGATAATCTAATTAAGACATATATATATATATATATATATATATATATATATATATATATATATATATATATATATATATATATATATATATATATATATATATATATATATATATATATATATATATATATATGGATATATACACACCGGCCCCCAGACACATTTTTCCAACTGTGAGTAGGTTTGATATAAATATTGAAAACAATTCAAATAAAAAGTAAAATTACTAATTTGGTGTTAATATTTGAAGTCAAAAAGGTTAAGAACCTCGGTCTTATAACGCTTTCCTCAGAAGATGTGTTGCCTAAAAGTACTAATCAAATATACTGCATAAGAAGGGACTCAAAAAAGCTGATGAAAAAAATTATTTACATACAATTTTGCAGTGCTAAAGTAAATAAATTCCAATTAAATTAATAATAAATAATAAAGATAATCTATATTTTTCTTAAATAAATTGTCAATAAAAAAATTATAGTGCAAATGAAAATGCAGCTTCACCTCTTTAGTCATATTTTTTGCGCTTAAGAAACTTCTCTATGACTTTAGCTCCAGACTTTTTATGTTTGTTTGATATTGTTATTACTGCCACAAGTGGTGGGAAAGTGTATTACAGCTGAGAAACATATTTTTGGCGGCATCTCCAGGGGGCGCTTGCGGCCCAAAAATATGGTCAAGAAACACTGTTGTAAGACACACAACTCCACAATACTATTAAGTATAGTATATAAGCTAGAATAGCTAATTTTATGATCAGTTTTAAGTTTTTAAAGTTTAGATATAATGTCTATTTTCAATAAACCTTACCAATAGAATAGAATAGAATAGAAAGTACTTTATTAATCCCTGGGGGAAATTCAGCACCACAGTTCGCTCACAATAGACAATAATAATAATAAATAGAGACAAACAATCTGCTAATAGAACAAGTCAAATTTGTCTTGATAAGATTATTTGTAAAAATACATTATATCTAAGCTTTATAAACATAAAAGTGATCTTGAAATTAGCAATTAAAACTCATTATTAGCTATACCTACTAGTATTGTGAAGTTTTGTGTCTTATAACAAACTTGTGATGCTCAAAAGTAGTATTTTTTCCCCTCAGAAGATGTATTGCTTAAAAACAATTTTTTTGTCTGTTTGTATTACAAACCCCAAAACCAGTGAAGTTGGCTCGTTGTGTAAATGGTAAATAAAAACAGAATACAATGATTTGCAAATCCTTCTCAACTTACCGTAATTTCCGGACTATAAGCCGCTACTTTTTTCCCTCGTTCTGGTCCCTGCGGCTTATACAAGGGTGCGGCTTATTTACGGCCTGTTCTTCTCCGACACAGACGAAGAGGATTTCGGTGGTTTTAGTACGCAGGAGGAAGACGATGACACAATGATTAAAGACTGGTTATTTTGATAACGTACAGGCGAGCACTTTGTATTACTTTGCACCGTTGTATTATTTGTACTCTGCACGGATGCTGTTCGCCATGTCAAAGATGTGAAAGTTTGATTGAATGATTGAAAGATTTATAGTTAATAAATGGGACGCTTTGCGTTCCCAAACAGTCATCTCTGTCCCGACAATCCCCTCCGTGGTAGCAGGAACCCCTATATACTACGGTAATTACACATCAAAACCCTGCGGCTTATAGTCGGGTGCGGCTTATATATGGAGCAATCTGTATTTTCCCCTAAATTTAGCTGGTGCGGCTTATAGTCAGGTGCGGCTTATAGTCCGGAAATTACGGTATATTCAATTGAATAGACTGCAAAGACAAGATAATTAACGTTCAAACTGGAAAACGTTTGTTATTTTTTGCAAATATTAGCTCATTTGGAATTTGATGCCTGCAACATGCTTCAAAAAAG
Source organism: Entelurus aequoreus (assembly GCF_033978785.1). Lineage (NCBI taxonomy): Eukaryota > Metazoa > Chordata > Actinopteri > Syngnathiformes > Syngnathidae > Entelurus > Entelurus aequoreus. The sequence continues at coordinate 25,935,674 of NC_084744.1, read as the reverse complement.
CTGGCACAAGTGGCAAAAAAGACTGAGAAAGTTGAGGAATGATTATCAAACACTTATTTGGAACATCCCACAGGTGAACAGGCTAATTGGGAACAGGTGGGTGCCATGATTGGGTATAAAAGCAGTTTCCATGAAATGCTCAGTCTTTCACAAACAAGGATGTGGCGAGGGTCACCACTTTGTGAACAAATGCGTGAGCAAATTGTCCAACAGTTTAAGAACAACATTTCTCAAGCAGCTACTGCAACGAATTTAGGGATTTCACCATCTACGGTCCGTAATATCATCAAAAGGTTCAGAGAATCTGGAGAAATCACTGCACTAGGCGATGATATTAGGGACCTTCGATCCCTCAGGTGGTACTGCATAAAAAAGCGACATCAGTGTGTAAAGGATATCACCACATGGGCTCAGGAACACTTCAGAAAAGCACTGTCAGTAACTACAGTTGGTCGCTACATCTGTAAGTGCAAGTTAAAACTCTACTATGCAAAGTGAAAACCATTTATCAACAACACCCAAAAACGCCGCCGGCTTCGCTGGGCCCGAGCTCATCTCAGTGGCCTAGATACCTACTCAGTGGCCTAGTGGTTAGAGTGTCCGCCCTGAGATCGGTAGGTTGTGAGTTCAAACCCCGGCCGAGTCATACCAAAGACTATAAAAAAGGGACCCATTACCTCCCTGCTTGGCACTCAGCATCAAGGGTTGGAATTGGGGGTTAAATCACCAAAAATGATTCCCGGGCGCAACACCGCTGCTGCCCACTGCTCCCCTCACCTCCCAGGGGGTGAACAAGGGGATGGGTCAAATGCAGAGGACAAATTTCACCACACTTAGTCTGTGTGTGACAATCATTGGTACTTTAACTTTAACTTTAATCTATGATAGACTAATCCAAAATTGAAAAGTGTTCTGTGGTCTGACGAGTCCACATTTCAAATTGTTTTTGGAAACTGTGGACGTCGTGTCCTCCGGACCAAAGAGGAAAAGGCGCAAAGTTGAAAAGCCAGCATGTGTGATGGTATGGGGGTGTATTAGTGCCCAAGACATGGGTAACTTACACATCTGTGAAGGCACCATTAATGCTGAAAGGTACATACAGGTTTTGGAGCAACATATGTTGCCATCAAAGCAACGTTACCATGGACGCCCCTGCTTATTTCAGCAAGACAATGCCAAGCCACGTGTTACATCAACGTGGCTTCATAGTAAAAGAGTGCGGGTACTAGACTGGCCTGTCTGTAGTCCAGACCTGTCTCCCATTGAAAATGTATGGCGCATTATGAAGCCTAAAATACCACAACGGAGACCCCCGGACTGTTGAACAACTTAAGCTGTACATCAAGCAAGAATGGGAAAGAATTCCACTTCAAAAATGTGTCTCCTCAGTTCCCAAACATTTACTGAGTGTTGTTAAAAGGAAAGGCCATGTAACACAGTGGTAAAAAATACCCCTGTGCCAACTTGTTTGCAACGTGTTGCTGCCATTAAATTCTAAGTTAATTATTATTTTGATTATTCTGTTTTTATTTACCATTTACACAACGTGCCAACTTCAGTGGTTTTGGGTTTTGTAATTATAGCTAGGTGTTTATTTACCAATACCGCAAAAACTGGTTGGTTTAGATATTTTGACTATTGAGGTGGTATAGCTCGGTTGGTAGAGTGGCCGTGCCAGCAACTTGAGGGTTCCAGGTTCGATCCCCACTTCCGCCATCCTAGTCACTGCCGTTGTGTCCTTGGGCAAGACACTTAACCCACCTGCTCCCAGTGCCACCCACACTGGTTTAAATGTAACTTAGATATTGGGTTTTCACTATGTAAAGCGCTTTGAGTCACTAGAGAAAAGCGCTATATAAATATAATTCACTTCACTAGAAGTTAGAAATACAAACCCCGTTTCCATATGAGTTGGGAAATTGTGTTAGATGTAAATATAAACGGAATACAATGATTTGCAAATCATTTTCAAGCCATATTCAATTGAATGCACTACAAAGACAACATATTTGATGTTCAAACTCATAAACTTTATTTTTTTTTGCAAATAATAATTAACTTAGAATTTCATGGCTGCAACACGTGCCAAAGTAGTTAGGAAAGGGCATGTTCACCACTGTGTTACATGGCCTTTCCTTTTAACAACACTCAGTAAACGTTTGGGAACTGAGGAGACACATTTTTGAAGCTTCTCAGGTGGAATTCTTTCCCATTCTTGCTTGATGTACAGCTTAAGTTGTTCAACAGTCCGGGGGTCTCCGTTGTGGTATTTTAGGCTTCATAATGCGCCACACATTTTCAATGGGAGACAGGTCTGGACTACAGGCAGGCCAGTCTAGTACCCGCACTCTTTTACTATGAAGCCACGTTGATGTAACACGTGGCTTGGCATTGTCTTGCTGAAATAAGCAGGGGCGTCCATGGTAACGTTGCTTGGATGGCAACATATGTTGCTCCAAAACCTGTATGTACCTTTCAGCATTAATGGTGCCTTCACAGATGTGTAAGTTACCAATGTCTTGGGCACTAATACACCCCCATACCATCACAGATGCTGGCTTTTCAACTTTGCGCCTATAACAATCCGGATGGTTCTTTTCCTCTTTGGTCCGGGGTACACGACGTCCACAGTTTCCAAAAACAATTTGATATATGGACTCGTCAGACCACAGAACACTTTTCCACTTTGTATCAGTCCATCTTAGATGAGCTCAGGCCCAGCGAAGCCGACGGCGTTTCTGGGTGTTGTTGATAAACGTTTTTCGCCTTGCATAGGAGAGTTTTAACTTGCACTTACAGATGTAGCGATTAGGGATGATACTCGAAACCGGTTTTCCCGGTTGTTCGATAAGAAAAGAACCGAGTCCTCGGACTCGAATCCCTTTTTGAGAACCGGTACCCGTTATCGAGACCACTATAGTAAAGAAAAAGAGTTGGTTCTTTATTCGAATCCCTCGGAACGAATCCCGTCCCGACCAGAAATGCTCCGTGTGACATCACAAGAAATGGCGTCACGTAGCTCAGTCATTAGGCGCAGATAGGGAAAGCAGGAAAAAAATGGACGGGAAAAAGCGCTCCGAGGTGTAATAAAGTTAAAAACAAAAGGTATAATCCAATGAATAACTTTACTGAGAGATTTGAGCAGGGTACAAACACATGACGAACACTTTTACGACCAACCGGAAACATAGCAACCAGGCTAGCAACGCACCTCCTTTACGGCAGCTGTCGCAACGTTCTTAAAGCAACCGCAGCACATACATATATGACATCTCCCTTTTTTAACTTTTGTTTTTCTTTCCTTTAAACAAAACAAAATCACACTGTATATGTGTTGTCTGTCTAATTATAAATAATGCAGACCTGGCGTGTTGGCTGAGTTCTTGACGTTTACTTTCACAGCGTGCTCATAACCTCATTCTTAGCTGCCGGGTGACGACATGCAACAACACTTTTCGGGGCTACCGCGCATGCTCGTCACTCCCGTTGCATGCTGAGTAGTGTAGTTGATATATTCCCTAGCTCATAACATCTTCCCCCTATAAAGAAATAATGTTAACTCAATAAAGTGTATTTCTTTTTTAGCTTTAACTTTTCATTTTTTTAGCATTGTAACCACATTTGCAAAGAACTTTTCATAGAATTTTCTTTCAATAAAGAAATAAAGTGCAAAAATGTCAAAGCATCATAACAAACAGTTATGTCAAATAGCAGCAGCAGAATTGCACTTTTTGGAGAGCTGTATTATTTTCAGTTTTGTGCCCAAGGGACTGATTTCATTTAACACTATATTATTATTTATACACCCTTAGTGATCACAGAGACAGGTTGTTTTTGTGTTACTGTATATATTTGTTTTTCTGAAAAATCCCACTTAATATACTTTGGGTAACAACGTCAATATTTTCTTTTTTTTAAATTTTTTTTAGGGGGGTAACAGTCAATATTTATTTATTTATTAGATTAAATTGTTTTCTTATATAATAAAAGTGAGCTTTTGTTAAACCAAATGTGTGTTTTTTTTTCCATATACAACAACCTATCTGGACTCGATAAGAGAATCGACAAGGAATCGGTTCGATAAGAGGATTCGATAATAGGCTCGAACTCGATAATTTCTTATCAAACATCATCCCTAGTAGCGACCAACTGTAGTTACTGACAGTGGGTTTCTGAAGTGTTCCTGAGCCCATGTGGTGGTATCCTTTACACACTGATGTCGCTTGTTGATGCAGTACAGCCTGAGGGATCGAAGGTCACGGGCTTAGCTGCTTATGTGCAGGGATTTCTCCAGATTCTCTGAACCCTTTGATGATTGGCAGATAATTTTGCTTAGTTAAAAGAAAATACTTGGCACGATGATGTCATATTATGGACCGTAGATGTTGAAATCCCTAAATTTCTTGCAATTGCACTTTGAGAAACGTTATTCTTAAACTGTTTGACTATTTGCTCACACAGTTGTGGACAAAGGAGTGTACCTCGCCCCATCCTTTCTTGTGAAAGACTGAGCATTTTTTGGGAAGCTGTTTTTATGCCCAATCATAGCACCCACCTGTTCCCAATTAGCCTGTTCACCTGTGGGATGTTCGAAAAAAGTGTTTGATGAGCATTCCTCAACTTTATCAGTATTTATTGCCACCTTTCCCAACTTCTTTGTCACGTGTTGCTGGCATCAAATTCTAAAGTTAATGATTATTTGCAAAAAAAAATGTTTATCAGTTTGAACATCAAATATGTTGTCTTTGTAGCATATTCAACTGAATATGGGTTGAAAATGATTTGCAAATCATTGTATTCCGTTTATATTTACATCTAACGCAATTTCCCAACTCATATGGAAACAGGGTTTGCATATACCTAGTGAGATTGTGAGTTTTTCCTGTGAGCTTGACTTTACTGGAGGTATTTCCTACCTTCTCATTCATGATCATCATCTGTTTGACCAAGTACTCCTCCTGTTTCCTCATCTCCACCTCCAACGTGTTGACCGTAGATCTGCTCCTCACTATTTGGGCAATCAAATTCTTCTCCTGCTTCTTGGAGTCCAACACGTGCTGTTTGCAACGCACAAACTCCTTGCTGCGCTCACGGAGCTGCGAGTCCAGCTCCTGCCACACAAAATGTTGCAAATGAGCCGTCAATAAATTGACCAAAAATTATTCCTATGCGGACTTCTATGATATTTTCCTTGTGTCAGTTTTTTTATGAATCCTGCAGACCAAAATACTACAAATAAAAACTCTTCACCTTGATGACTTGCTCCTCTTCCTTGAGGTAATTCTCCATCTGTGCAGCTCGCTCCTTCTCACTCAGGGCGTTTTGTATCACAGCTTTTAGCTTCTGCTCAAGAGCCTCATTTTGGGCTTTGGTCTGATTCAGTCTGTAACACACACACACAAAGGTAATTGTTTACCAAAACCCTTTAATGCACAGGTGTCAAACTCAAGGCCCGGGGGCCAGATCGGGCCCGCCACAACATTGTAAATGGTAATAATATGCTTTAATAAAGTTTAAGTTAAAGTTAAAGTAGCAATGATTGTCACACACACACTAGGTGTGGGGAGATTATCCTCTGCATTTGACCCATCACCCTCACCCCCTGGGAGGTGAGGGCAACAGTGAGCAGCAGCGGTGGCCGCGTCCGGGAACCATTTTGGTGATTATACCCCAATTCTAAGCCTTAATGCTGAGTGCCAAGCAGGGAGGTAATGGGTCCCATTTTTATAGTCTTTGGTATGACTCGGGGTTTGAACTCACGACCTACCGATGTCAGGGCGGACACTTAACCACAAGGCCACCGAGCAGAATAGTTTCTCACTAAATGTATTTGTTCTTTTCATTTTGATATTCAAAAGATACATGAACTGCATGCTTATCTCTATAAACATATATGTTAAAATGTAACATTATCTAATAATGCAACAAAATGTTATCTTTTAAAAAAGAATAAAAAACAAGTACTTGAATATCAGCTTGACTTATGATTTCAAAGCAAGTTATCAAGTTGTGCACTGTAAAAATGACAATAGACTTTACGGTAAAATTCTGGCAATTTAGCTGTCAGTTTGTTTTTTTTAATTAAAAAAAAGCAACTTTGGTACTGTTTGTGTTTACAGTAACACACTACACTGCAAAAACTGAAATCTAAGTGTTCTGAAGGTTTGCATATTTCTGTAAATTGTCCGTTTTAGTTATATATATAGATCATTTCTGTTAGAGGGATTAATTATTATTATTTATTTCCATTTCATATGTGTTGTTTGGGAAGGTGAAATGTATTTTCTTTAGAGTTGTTTAACCGTTGCCACGGTTACGGTTGCCATGGTTACGGGCACTTCCGTTTCCGCCGGCAGGTAAAAAGCGTATAAAAGAGCTCCGGTATTGACAGGCAGCGGAGCGTCGGTAATACTACCCGGAGATAGAGTCCACCACAGTTGCAGATCAGATAAGTAACTAGTACTCTAAGCGTTGTATTTAAGTTACTCTACAACGGGAGGTGTCCCCCCTCTCCAACGCCCCCTTGGTATCCAGCAGTTGCAACTCACCCCCCCACCCCTACGTGCACCAACGATCCAGCAGGACCACAACAGACTATCTTCTGGCCCAGTCAAGGGGCCCAGGTTGGACTGTGTGTGTGTGTTGTGTAATTGGTTTAGTGCGGGAGGTTTCATTGGGGAGGTAGCGTGTGAGTGGGGATGAGTGTATGAGTGTAATCAATGTGTTCATTATTGTCTGATTATTGTATATTATATGGTATATAGTAAATTGGTTAACTATATAAGTGGTGTCCTCTCACTCTCTCCTAGACTATCTTTATTTGGTAAATAGTGAAAATTAGAGCATCCCCCTAAAGTAAATATACAGTCCTTTACAGGCTCCCGAACATTTTGGTCCTTCGAGCCAGATAGTTTAATCAGTTAGGATGTCCAAGAAGAGTGAGAGAGCCCTAAGCCCCTCCCCAAAACCAGAACCACCAACACGCCCTGTTAGAGAGCGTAGGTTACCCACTAGACTACAGGACTATCACTTGACTACCCTAGATGAGACTGACAGCCCCAGTAGTTTAGAGAGTAAAGCACCCCAAGTGGCGGAGGACAATATTGCAACACCAGCATTAGGTTTGGCTATGCAACCCAGTATTCACCCCTTCTCCTCACTACCAAGGGATGAAGAGAGACAGGAAAAGGCGGGCCCGCCGCTGACAGCAGTCATTCCCCCGCCGACAAAAATCGTCAGCCAAGGCAAAGAGGATCCGCCAGGAGGTGGCGACTTACAGAACGGTGAGTAAATAATTCCCCCTGATGCCGCCACCCCACTAGACAGGACCGACCAGCGAACCTTCCATCCGGGTGAGTTTTTCAAGAACTCCGATCCTCAAGGCAAGCCCCCCAAGGTAAAGTCTCGCCTATCATCTGGCCGGCGTAGCAGCGTCCACAGCAGCCGTACAGGTAGTCACCGTAGCAGCCACTCAGGACGATCAAGCATGGAGAGTCTACTCTCTGAGAAGTTACTCCAGCAGTTGATTGACAATCAGGAGAACCAGCGCCAGGACGCCCTCGCGAGAGAGGAGCGCCTGCAGATAGAGGCCCGCGCTGACAAGGAGCGCCTGGAACGGCAAACCTGTGCAACTACAGAGGCACTAGAGAAGGTGGCAGTCCAGAGCCTGGAGCTCGCTAAGCTCGCTCTCTCCCGCCAACCAGAGCCCTCTCCCTCAGTCCGGATATCGAGAGTGACCTCAAGGCCTGGCTCGCCAGAGGAAAGGAAGAGGAGTATCGAGAGGTCTCCAATGCTGGACCCAGAAACCCAGAGCGCACACGAGGAGGAAATGGAGCCTGACGAACGCTTGGACTCCCTTTTGGATCGTAGGGTGCAGTATCTACACGCCCCTCCCCCCTCCTCACCATCACCATCAGCCCGCCGTAATGCAGGACCATATGACCCACTTCCTCTTCACCCGCCTGGCTCCATAGTTCCCTTCTTCACTCAAGACAGCAGGGAGAACTACAGGGAGATGCGGCTGAGCCTGGAGTACCTGCTAGGAGAACGCAGGCGTACCACAGTGAGCAGCAGAAATGGCTCACACTCCATATTCATTGTAAGCTCCCAATAGCTAAGAGACTTTGCTTCTCCCACGCCAAGTCCCTCACCCCCTACACCGACAGCATGAAAGAACTAGATCACCGCTGGGGTTGTCCATGGGACCACATCCTCGACGAAGTTGAAGCCCTCGGGGAGTTACCTGAGATCCGAACCGACGTAGGCCTGGATGACTACGCCCTCCGCATCCGTTCTCTGGTCACGATGCTGAAGCTGCAGGGACCGATTGGAGCCAGGGAACTAAACGCAGGCTCCACCGTGGAGTGCTTCATAAGGAAGCTGCCCAGACATCGAGAGGAAAGGTTCCGGCGGCGCCACGACCAGCTCCACCCCGACCAGCCATCAGCCAGCTTAGAGGAGCTATCTGACTTTCTGAGAAGTGAGGTAAAGCACATCCGTCTCCCAACAAAAGCTGAGCTGAAGTACGGCAGACACGAATGGACCAATCGAGCAACCAAGAGGAAGGAAGGGTCAGTCCGGGTGATGACGACGATCCCAGGGGCTGACACTAAGGAGGAGAGGGACACCCCCCACGGTGAGTGGGGCAGCCCTAAGCAGGGTGACAAGAAGCTTCAACCACCTTGCCCGTGTTGCACGGGCCCCCACTGGCTTGAACACTGTCCAGAGTTTGGGAAGAATAACACAGAAGAGAGGAAACAGTGGATCAAGGACAACAAACGGTGTTGGAGGTGCGCCCGTGAGCACATGGCCAAGCAATGCACCCTGAAGAGGCCTTGTCGTATTAAGGAATGCGGCAGGATACACCTCACAGTCCTCCACGACCTCAATACCAGAAGCGACAAGCCGGAGACCGGAGAGTACCCCCGGGACCTATCAAGTGAGATCCAGGAGGGTCGTACCTACTACGTAGGCCCAGTCCGTAGTAACAACCCCCGAGTGTTACTCAAGATTGTGCCGGTCATCCTACGCCATGATGGGAGGGAGATGTCCACCTATACCATCATTGATGACGGTGCAGAGTGCACCATCCTGATGAAGGAGGCAGCCACCGCCCTCGGGCTCAAAGGTCATCCTCATCAAATGAAGATCCTCACCATCCGACCTAAGCCCACCCAAGTCGCGGGTGAGATAGTGTCCCTGGAGATCATGGCAAAGGGCGACCAGGAGAAGTGCACCCCCTGCGCGATGTGTTCACCGCGGCTGACATGAGCCTTTCGACTTATGGCTACCCAATGAAGGCGCTCAAGGCAAAGTACCCCCATCTGGCAGAGTTGAGGCTTGATCAGGAAGAGGAAGTGGTACCGACCATCCTACTCAGGTCCGATCAAGCAAGGCTGACCCTCCCAAGGCGCATTCTCCCAGGCCCATGTGGCTGCCCCGTCGCCCTGGACACCCCACTTGGTTGGACTCTCCAAGGTCCTATCAACCTGAAGAGTGTTTGTTAATCCCAGCCAGACCCAAATGCACTTCCTCGGGGCCGAGTGCAAAATGGAGGAACCCTCAAACCAGCCCAATAAGGCTGCCAGTGAGACAGAAGCAGTCCTTGAGGTAATCAAAGCAGATGTGATTGAGGACAATGTGGACATGACAGAGGAGCTTAAGAAGCAACTAACCCCTCTTCAAGTTGACTTCCAGTACAACCAACCTAGCGCCCCTCCCACTCTGAACTTCACCCTTGGAACACAAGTCCCCAAAGCTGAAGTCCTCGCCAATGTGTTAGCCGAAGCGGAAGCAATCCGGAATTCCAAACCATCACGCCCAACTCTCTCCTCATGGGGCGGCCAGTCATGATTGTGGATCCAGCGCTACCCAGAGCGCATTGGCTCCTGGGCAGAGTGAAGACAGTCACTAAGGGTAAGGATGGAACAGCGCTACCCAGAGCGCATTGGCTCCTGGGCAGAGTGAAGACAGTCACTAAGGGTAAGGATGGAAGAGTTCGCTCAGCAGTAGTGGACACTGGCCAGAGAACCTACCATCGACCAGTGCCTCGCCTTATCAAGCTCCCCCCATACTCTGACCCGACTCACCCATACTCTGATCCGACTCCCCCTAAACCCCCCTGATCTGCTTGTATATCAAACCTTCAGTAGTATAACTGATTTCTTTCACATAAATTAGGGGGAGGCTGTTCTGAAGGTTTGCATATTTCTGTAAATTGTCCGTTTTAGTTATATATATAGATCATTTCTCTTAGAGGGATTAATTATTATTATTTATTTCCATTTCATATGTGTTGTTTGGGAAGGTGAAATGTATTTTCTTTAGAGTTGTTTAACCGTTGCCACGGTTACGGTTGCCATGGTTACGGGCACTTCCGTTTCCGCCGGCAGGTAAAAAGTGTATAAAAGAGCTCCGGTATTGACAGGCAGCGGAGCATCGGTAATACTACCCGGAGATAGAGTCCACCACAGTTGCAGATCAGATAAGTAACTAGTACTCTAAGCGTTGTATTTAAGTTTGTTATAAATGACAGTTAAGTGCCGGTGCACTAGTTTAAGTTTAAAGACGTTTTGGGCGCTTCACGTTGCCAGTAGGAGGTGAAGCGCATGCTAACCGCTAGTTAGCTCACCGCAGCTCGCACCTGTGTTTGTTGGCTGCAACGTGACTTCACGAACGCCAGGTTCAGTCACGTTTGGATTAGGTTTATTTACGAGACACTCTCCCCTGTGACTATTTATTGTTTGGAGAGTGAACATTGTAGAGTTTAGTTGTGTGCTATCGTGGCTACCTTGCTGCGAGGGAAGTGGACAGCGCGAGGTACGAGTGTTAGTAGCACGCGCTCACGGGCTAGTCGACAGAGAGGTGACCCAGGACGAGGCTGGTTCTCCTCTCGCTCCAGACTAGACTCGTGAGGGAGATAAGACGAAGCACGACCGAGCCCCCCCCCAAAACCCCCCCCACCCCACCCCCCCCACCCCCCTTCTCTACTCTACAACGTGAGGTGTCCCCCCTCTCCAACGCCCCCTTGGTATCCAGCAGTTGCAACTCACCCCCCCACCCCTACGTGCACCAACGATCCAGCAGGACCACAACAGACTATCTTCTGGCCCAGCCGAGGGGCCCAGGTTGGACTGTGTGTGTGTGTTGTGTAATTGGTTTAGTGCGGGAGGTTTCATTGGGGAGGTAGCGTGTGAGTGGGGATGAGTGTATGAGTGTAATCAATGTGTTCATTATTGTCTGATTATTGTATGTTATATGGTATATAGTAAATTGGTTAACTACATAAGTGGTGTCCTCTCACTCTTTACTAGACTATCTTTATTTGGTAAATAGTGAAAATTAGAGCATCCCCCTAAAGTAAATATACAGTCCTTTACAGGCTCCCGAACACTAAGTAAGATGAAATATCTCAAATAAGGGTGATATTTGCTTATTTTCTGTCTGATAAGATAATTCTTCTCACTAAGCAGATTTTATGTTAGAGTGTTTTATTTGTTTTAAGTGTTTTGGTCCTAAATGATCTCAGTAAGATATTACAGCTTGTTGCTGAGATGTGATGACCTATATTGAGTAAAACATGCTTGAAACTAGAATATCAACTGTTGCAAAGCTGTGTCATCAGCACTCACAAGTATAAAACTACTTTTTTAAAGTAATAATTTCTTATTTCAAGCATGAAAAAAAAAAATCATGATGCCGAGCGCATATCATTATGTCAAGATAATGGCACTAGCATTTAAATCATTTAAGAATATTTTTCAACATATTGAGCAAAAAGATCTCTCTTTTTTTTCTACCAAGAAAAGTGCACTTGTTGTTAGTGAGAATATACTTATTTTAAGGTATTTTTGGGTTCATTGAGGTTAGCTAATTTTACTTGTTTTGGAAAGTCTTGACAATCCGAAATTTCTTGTTCTATTGGCAGATAATTTTGCTTACTTCAAATAAAATACCCCTTATTTTTGTTTTTTGTTTTCTTGTTTTTGAACACTGACTTTTTGCAGTGTATAAAATCAACCACTCTAGATTTTACTGTAAAAAAAAAAAAAAGAGCGCCACTGTTTTGCCATTTCATTTCCAGTAATATGCCGTAAAAAAACACTGCAGCTTTGACGATAAAATTCTGGCAACTGAGCGAGTTTTTTTATACACTAAAATCTATTTGGGGGTTTTTAAAGGCCTACTGAAACCCACTACTACCGACCACGCAGTCTGATAGTTTATATATCAATGATGAAATCTTAACATTGCAACACATGCCAATACGGCCGGGTTAACTTATAAAATTCAATTTAAAATTTTCCGCTAAACTTCCGGTTGAAAACGTCTATGTATGATGACGTATGCGCGTGACGTCAATCGTTGAAACGGAAGTATTCGGACACCATTGAATCCAATACAAAAAGCTCGGTTTTCATCGCAAAATTCCACAGTATTCTGGACATCTGTGTTGGTGAATCTTTTGCAATTTGTTTAATGAACAATGAAGACTGCAAAGAAGAAAGCTGTAGGTGGGATCGGTGTATTAGCGGCTGGCTGCAGCAACACAACCAGGAGGACTTTGACTTGGATAGCAGACGCGCTATCCGACGCTAGCCGCCGACCGCATCTATGATCGGGTGAAGTCCTTCGTCGCTCCGTCGATCGCTGGAACGCAGGTGAGCACGGGTGTTGATGAGCAGATGAGGGCTGGCTGGCGTAGGTGGAGAGCTAATGTTTTTAGCATAGCTCTGTGAGGTCCCGTTGCTAAGTTAGCTTCAATGGCGTCGTTAGCAACAGCATTGTTAAGCTTCGCCAGGATGGAAAGTATTAACCGTGTATTTACAGGTCCATGGTTTAATAGTATTGTTGATTTTCTGTCTATCCTTCCAGTCAGGGGTTTATTTATTTTGTTTCTATCTGCAGTTAAGCCCGATGCTATCACGTTAGCTCCGTAGCTAAAGTGCTTCGCCGATGTATTGTCGTGGGGATAAGTCACTGTGAATGTCCATTTTGCGTTCTCGACTCTCATTTTCAAGAGGATATAGTATCCGAGGTGGTTTAAAATACAAATCCGTGATCCACAATAGAAAAATGAGAGAGTGTGGAATCCAATGAGCCAGCTTGTACCTAAGTTACGGTCAGAGCGAAAAAAGATGCGTCCTGCACTGCACTCTAGTCCTTCACTCTCACGTTCCTCATCCACGAATCTTTCATCCTGGCTCAAATTAATGGGGTAATCGTTGCTTTCTCGGTCCGAATCGCTCTCGCTGCTGGTGTAAACAATGGGGAAATGTGAGGAGCCTTTCAACCTGTGACGTCACGCTACTTCCGGTACTTGCAAAGCTTTTTTATCAGCGACCAAAAGTTGCGAACTTTATCGTCGATGTTCTCTACTAAATCCTTTCAGCAAAAATATGGCAATATCGCGAAATGATCAAGTATGACACATAGAATGGATCTGCTATACCCGTTTAAACAAGAAAAATTAATTTCAGTAGGCCTTTAAGCGAACGTAAAAAAAAAAGTGAATAATCAAATGCTTAGGCAATAATGCAATATCATGAGCTGAATCCTTATACTTTTTTTTTTTAATCATATGTTTACAAGTGGCCCCTCTGAGGGCAGACAAAACTACGATGTGGCCCTCAATGAAAACAAGTTTGACACCCCTGCTCTAAGGGTTTTACCAATAATGCTGCAAAGTATGACTGACCTGACTTCGTTGTTCTGGATGTCTTCCTTATGCCTGCAGATGTGGGACCTCATTGACTGCACATTGGACATTGTTCTGTCCAGTAGGGCTCTGGAACTTTTCAACTGCAACAACAGACAATCTTCATTGAAAAATCCTCACAAAAATAGATAACCATAGTAGTTGATACTTTTGGCACTTTTTTCAGTTAAAGAAACGTTTTCTGACCCTCCTTGGTATTTTTTATTTTGGCTTTTAAAGTGCAAGACAGTGCTTCTCAAACTTTTTTCCACCGAGTACCACCTCAAAAAAACATGGTTCCTCCAAGTGCCATCAAAATTAAAATATAGTAGCGTAGTAGGCCAAAGTCAGGGATCGGCAACCCAAAATGTTGAAAGAGCCATATTGGACCAAAAATAAAAAATAAAAATCTGTCTGGAGCCGCAAAAAATTAAAAGCCTTCTATAAGTGATATAATGAAGTCAACACATGATATACGTGTCTATATTCGCTATGTTAGCCTACTATCAAAATGACTTTGTGTCGCAGGCTGACAACTCTTCGTTGACAGAAATGTTTAAATGGTATATTTATTCTACACATTTTACATTGGAAAACATTAGTAAAACTTCTCAGGGGGTGAGATAACTCCTCTAAATGACTGTCTTAGAATGGCCGAAGGTATAGTAGATGTGTGTGTCCAAGTTAAAAGGAAACGGCAGGCTGTCTTCTTCTAATGAAGACAGCCTGATCAGCAAAATGGGTTACGTTTGCTGTGGTCTGGAACAATCAGAAATGCAGCCAATATTACATACAGATAATGTGTCATGAGACATGCAAATATAAATTAAATACACAGAGGACACAGGAAATTAAATGATTCAATACATACATAAAGCTAGCCTAAATAGCATGTTAGCATCGATTAGCTTGCAGTCATGCAGTGACCAAATATGCCTGATTAGCACTCCACACAAGTCAATAATATCAACAAAGCTCACGTTTGTGCATTCACGCACAGTATAAAACGTTTGGTGGACAAAATGAGACAAAGAATGAGTGGCATACAACACGTCTTTCTGTGGCTGTGTCGGAGAAAGTCGTATATGTAAACAAACTACGGTGAGTTCAAAGACCGCCAAAATGAGTAGGACAAAACGGCGCCCGCCAAATACTCTAATCAGAGAATCATGTTTAATATAAACAGTGGGAGAATGAGTGGCATACAACATGTCCTTCTGTGGCTGTGTCGGAGAAAGTCGTACATGTAAACAAACTACGGTGAGTTCAAGGACCGCCAAAATGAGTAGCACAAAACGGCGCCCGCCAAATACTCTCATCAGAGAATCATGTTTAATATAAACAGTGGGAGAATGAGTGGCATACAACACGTCCTTCTGTGGCTGTGTCGGAGAAAGTCGTACATGTAAACAAACTACGGTGAGTTCAAGGACCGCCAATATGAGTAGGACAAAATGGTGCTCGCCAAATACTCTCATCAGAGAATCATGTTTAATATAAACAGTGGGAGAATGAGTGGCATACAACACGTCCTTCTGTGGCTGTGTCGGAGAAAGTCGTACATGTAAACAAACTACGGTGAGTTCAAGGACCGCCAAAATGAGTAGCACAAAACGGCGCCCGCCAAATACTCTCATCAGAGAATCATGTTTAATATAAACAGTGGGAGAATGAGTGGCATACAACACGTCCTTCTGTGGCTGTGTCGGAGAAAGTCGTACATGTAAACAAACTACGGTGAGTTCAAGGACCGCCAATATGAGTAGGACAAAATGGCGCTCGCCAAATACTCTCATCAGAGAATCATGTTTAATATAAACAGTGGGAGAATGAGTGGCATACAACATGTCCTTCTGTGGCTGTGTCGGAGAAAGTCGTACATGTAAACAAACTACGGTGAGTTCAAGGACCGCCAAAATGAGTAGCACAAAACGGCGCCCGCCAAATACTCTCATCAGAGAATCATGTTTAATATAAACAGTGGGAGAATGAGTGGCATACAACACGTCCTTCTGTGGCTGTGTCGGAGAAAGTCGTACATGTAAACAAACTACGGTGAGTTCAAGGACCGCCAATATGAGTAGGACAAAATGGCGCTCGCCAAATACTCTCATCAGAGAATCATGTTTAATATAAACAGTGGGAGAATGAGTGGCATACAACACGTCCTTCTGTGGCTGTGTCGGAGAAAGTCATACATGTAAACAAACTACGGTGAATTCAAAGACCGCCAAAATGAGTAGGACAAAACGGCGCCCGCCAAATACTCTCATCAGAGAATCATGTTTAATATAAACAGTGGGAGAATGAGTGGCATACAACACGTCCTTCTGTGGCTGTGTCGGAGAAAGTCGTACATGTAAAAAAAACTACGGTGAGTTCAAGGACCGCCAAAATGAGTAGCACAAAACGGCGCCCGCCAAATACTCTCATCAGAGAATCATGTTTAATATAAACAGTGGGAGAATGAGTGGCATACAACACGTCCTTCTGTGGCTGTGTCGGAGAAAGTCGTACATGTAAACAAACTACGGTGAGTTCAAGGACCGCCAAAATGAGTAGCACAAAACGGCGCCCGCCAAATACTCTCATCAGAGAATCATGTTTAATATAAACAGTGGGAGAATGAGTGGCATACAACACGTCCTTCTGTGGCTGTGTCGGAGAAAGTCGTACATGTAAACAAACTACGGTGAGTTCAAGGACCGCCAATATGAGTAGGACAAAATGGCGCTCGCCAAATACTCTCATCAGAGAATCATGTTTAATATAAACAGTGGGAGAATGAGTGGCATACAACATGTCCTTCTGTGGCTGTGTCGGAGAAAGTCATACATGTAAACAAACTACGGTGAATTCAAAGACCGCCAAAATGAGTAGGACAAAACGGCGCCCGCCAAATACTCTCATCAGAGAATCATGTTTAATATAAACAGTGGGAGAATGAGTGGCATACAACACGTCCTTCTGTGGCTGTGTCGGAGAAAGTCGTACATGTAAAAAAAACTACGGTGAGTTCAAGGACCGCCAAAATGAGTAGCACAAAACGGCGCCCGCCAAATACTCTCATCAGAGAATCATGTTTAATATAAACAGAGGGAGAATGAGTGGCATACAACACGTCCTTCTGTGGCTGTGTCGGAGAAAGTCGTACATGTAAACAAACTACGGTGAGTTCAAGGACCGCCAAAATGAGTAGCACAAAACGGCGCCCGCCAAATACTCTCATCAGAGAATCATGTTTAATATAAACAGTGGGAGAATGAGTGGCATACAACACGTCCTTCTGTGGCTGTGTCGGAGAAAGTCGTACATGTAAACAAACTACGGTGAGTTCAAAGACCGCCAATATGAGTAGGACAAAATGGTGCTCGCCAAATACTCTCATCAGAGAATCATGTTTAATATAAACAGTGGGAGAATGACTGGCATACAACACGTCCTTCTGTGGCTGTGTCGGAGAAAGTCGTACATGTAAACAAACTACGGTGAGTTCAAGGACCGCCAAAATGAGTAGCACAAAACGGCGCCCGCCAAATACTCTCACCAGAGAATCATGTTTAATATAAACAGTGGGAGAATGAGTGGCATACAACACGTCCTTCTGTGGCTGTGTCGGAGAAAGTCGTACATGTAAACAAACTACGGTGAGTTCAAGGACCGCCAATATGAGTAGGACAAAATGGCGCTCGCCAAATACTCTCATCAGAGAATCATGTTTAATATAAACAGTGGGAGAATGAGTGGCATACAACATGTCCTTCTGTGGCTGTGTCGGAGAAAGTCGTACATGTAAACAAACTACGGTGAGTTCAAGGACCGCCAAAATGAGTAGCACAAAACGGCGCCCGCCAAATACTCTCATCAGAGAATCATGTTTAATATAAACAGTGGGAGAATGAGTGGCATACAACACGTCCTTCTGTGGCTGTGTCGGAGAAAGTCGTACATGTAAACAAACTACGGTGAGTTCAAGGACCGCCAATATGAGTAGGACAAAATGGCGCTCGCCAAATACTCTCATCAGAGAATCATGTTTAATATAAACAGTGGGAGAATGAGTGGCATACAACACGTCCTTCTGTGGCTGTGTCGGAGAAAGTCATACATGTAAACAAACTACGGTGAATTCAAAGACCGCCAAAATGAGTAGGACAAAACGGCGCCCGCCAAATACTCTCATCAGAGAATCATGTTTAATATAAACAGTGGGAGAATGAGTGGCATACAACACGTCCTTCTGTGGCTGTGTCGGAGAAAGTCGTACATGTAAAAAAAACTACGGTGAGTTCAAGGACCGCCAAAATGAGTAGCACAAAACGGCGCCCGCCAAATACTCTCATCAGAGAATCATGTTTAATATAAACAGTGGGAGAATGAGTGGCATACAACACGTCCTTCTGTGGCTGTGTCGGAGAAAGTCGTACATGTAAACAAACTACGGTGAGTTCAAGGACCGCCAAAATGAGTAGGACAAAATGGCGCTCGCCAAATACTCTCATCAGAGAATCATGTTTAATATAAACAGTTGGAGAATGAGTGGCATACAACATGTCCTTCTGTGGCTGTGTCGGAGAAAGTCGTACATGTAAACAAACTACGGTGAGTTCAAGGACCGCCAAAATGAGTAGGACAAAACGGCGCCCGCCAAATACTCTCATCAGAGAATCATGTTTCATATAAACAGTGGGATTTCTAACTATTAGGAAGGTTTGTGTCATGTTGTCCTCCTACAGAAAACATATTAAAACAAAAATGTTTTTTCCCCCATCTTTTTCTATTTTCATACATTTAGGGCGGCGGTAAAGAGCCGCAGGTTGCAGACCTCCGTCCTAAATGTTCATTGAAAACAAGTCTGAGGTTTTATTCAACCCTTGAGTCGACTTTATTCAAAACTACATTAAGCATCCTAAGTGACAAAAAACGGACACGCTGTGTTAGAAGTCATATATTATTTTTTAAACTTTCAACACTTAAAATGTTTCAGTTTTCAGTTTCTAACCTATTTATATACCGTATTTTATGGACTCACCGGATTATAAGGCGCATCAAAGTGGTCATAATATGATTTTTTTCTAAATGTAAAACACTTTCTTGTGGGCTACATAACATGTAATGGTGGTTCTTTGGTCAAAATGTTGCATAGATTATGTTTTACAGATCATCTTCAAGTCGCTTTCTGAGCGTCGCTTCAAGATGCGCCGTTTTGTGGGCGGTCTTATTTACGTGGCTCACCTTCGACAGCGTCTCCTCCCCGCCATCTTTGTTGTAGCGGTGTAGCGTGCAAGGACGGGAGTGGAAGAAGTGTCAAAAGATGGAGCTAACTGTTTTAATGACATTCAGATTTTACTTTAATCAATAACGGAGCAGCATCTTCTCATCCGTGGCTCACTAGTGAAAAAGCGTCCGACCGGAACTCTCTAATAACTAAAGTTCCATGGGTGAATAATGTAAACTCCCTACACTGGTAGTTTTTAGCGCTTCCATAGCGAGATATAAGTTGGAACTTTACACTACTTTATATTAGAAATGGCAACAGCAGAGGGTGAATGTCCCATAACAAGAAGATAGAGAAAAAGAAGAAGCTTATCGACTACGATATCAGCACAGACTACAGTGGCAGACGTGCGCAAATTTTCAGGACTTATACCGATCTCAAATACACATCAGCAGGTACCAGAAGGTAAGAAAAGTTGGTTTTGCATAATATTGTGAAACAAAACGCCAGATAATATGTCTGCTAATGGGTGCCATTCTGCGGTCCTTATACACACACCATAATAATACTTGTATCTCTGACTACAGTAGCCGTAATGGGCCGACAATCCATTCAGCGGTGTGGCTTCAAAGTCGTACTAAAACATTTTGACAGATTTCTGAGTGCCGTGTGTAATGTTCTTTATTTTCAATGGAACATTTAAAGTTGTGGTGTGGTTTACTGGCGTCATATTGCAGTCTACACATATTTCTTATGTGTGGCTGCCATCTACTGGTCACACTTATCATTACACCGTGTACAAAATAAAATAGCTTCGAGGTTGGTAAGCACAACCACAATTATTCCGTACATTAGGCGCACCGGGTTATAAGGCACACTGTCGTTTTTGAGAAAGGATTTTAAGTGCGTCTTATAGTCCAAAAAATATGGTATATACATTTTTTATGAATTTGGATTTTTAAAAAATGTTTTATCCTTTTTTTGTAGAAAGAAAACACCGTATTTCATTTGAGAATAACACAAAAATATGCAATATTTTCCAAAAATGAGAGGGGCAAGTGGTAACAAATGGATGGATGGATATTTTAGATGAGGTAATTACAGCCTAGGTAATAATATGTCAATTATTTATAACAACACTGAATTTGTTTTTTTAACCAAAAACTCACACTATCCCTCCTTGCTAAAAAAAACAACAAATGGGTAAAGTTATAAAAGTGTTATAAAAAAAAAGTACTTTATGATTTAGATGTTCAGGAATTCTGACCTCATCTTGCATTTCCATGTAGTTCTTCTCCCGCTCCTTTAAGTTCAGTCGCAGTCTTGAAGCCAGTCCATTGGTTGTTGTTATCTTCTTCTCTTTTTCCTTGTTGTCGTCCATCTGAGACTCCTGGAGGTTCCTCATTTCTGTTAAGGTGTCGTTCCTTTCCCGGATGATCTGGTTGGTCTTGGACAGTTTCTAGAAAGATGGACAGACGCGGTGTTTGGTGTGTTTACATGATGTTGGTTAATATCAAGGGTCCAAACTACGGCTTACGGGCCAAGTGCGGCCCATCGGTGTCTACGGTTTGGCCCGAGAAACAAGTTTAATAAGGAATTTGGCCCGGGAGGTGCCAACAGCTTAATTTCAAACAGCTGACAGTCTACTTGCTGCAAATTTGCTGCCATCTTTTGAACAATGTAAGTAAATCAGGTCAATAACTATTAATTGTAATTGGAAGTGTACACAGCACAGCATTTACTTTCTGTATATGACCCAATCCAAACAACCTTTCCCAGTCATGGTGCAAACTGCAACCAACACAGGAAGTCAACACACGTGGCCACACATAAGACAACCTGTTCACTGAACTTTGTGGATATTATATAAACATCCAAACACTATACATAATTCAAAATGACACCCATTTAAAGCCGATACAATGCATGATGGGATAATGCAAAACACTCTCCACACTTATTCATGTTTGGCGCATTTTAGCTGCTTGATATTTCTAATTGATTACAAAACTTTAAGGATGTCGTCACGGAAGTAAACAAGGTAGAAGTCGAACTTTATATATATATATATATATATATATATATATATATATATATATATATATATATATATATTCACATACATACATACATACATATATATATATATATATTCACATACATACATACATACATATATATACATACATACATACATACATACATACATACATATATATATATATATATATATATATATATATATATATATATATATATATATATATATATATATATATATATATATATATATATATATATATATATATATATATATATACACTACCGTTCAAAAGTTTGGGGTCACATTGAAATGTCCTTATTTTTGAAGGAAAAGCACTGTACTTTTCAATGAAGATAACATTAAACTAGTCTTAACTTTAAAGAAATACACTCTATACATTGCTAATGTGGTAAATGACTATTCTAGCTGCAAATGTCTGGTTTTTGGTGCAATATCTACATAGGTGTATAGAGGCCCATTTCCAGCAACTATCACTCCAGTGTTCTAAAGGTACAATGCCTTCTGAGCTCATTGGCTCAGAAGGCTAATTGATGATTAGAAAACCCTTGTGCAATCATGTTCACACATCTGAAAACAGTTTAGCTCGTTACAGAAGCTACAAAACTGACCTTCCTTTGAGCAGATTGAGTTTCTGGAGCATCACATTTGTGGGGTCAATTAAACGCTCAAAATGGCCAGAAAAAGAGAACTTTCATCTGAAACTCGAGTCTAATCTTGTTCTTAGAAATGAAGGCTATTCCACAAAATTGTTTGGGTGACCCCAAACTTTTGAACGGTAGTGTATATATATATATATATATATATATATATATATATATATATATATATATATATATATATATATACACACACACACACACATATACAGTACAGGCCAAAAGTTCATTGCCTTCTCATTCAATGGGTTTTCTTTATTTCCATGACTATTTACATTGTAGATAGTCACTGAAGGCATCAAAACTATGAATGAACACATGTGGAGTTATGTACTTAACAAAAAAAGGTGAAATAACTGAAAACATGTTGAAGCTCATCGAGAGAATGCCAAGAGTGTGCAAAGCAGTAATCAGAGCAAGGGGTGGCTATTTTGAAGAACTAGAATATAAAACATGTTTTGAGTTATTTCACCTTTTTCAATGTGGCGGCCCCTAAGGCAAAAAGATTTTGGACAGCCCTGGTTTATGTTGTCAGCATTTTCGCTTACCAGAGCACACTGATGCATGTCAGCATCTCTTTGCTTCATCTGTTGGATGGTGTTTTCCCACTGGTGGATGATCTGCTCGGTCTCCATGTGAGCCTGCTGCAAATTCTCTGTCATCTTGTCCAAAGCAATCTGAAAGAAAAGCACACAAAACATGCCTGGATTGGTGTGCAGTCTTATGAAATCCCAGATATTGACTTGTTACTCATTTCTGGTAAGAACCATCAACCTACAAAATTCAACACTGTTTGTCTCCCATCTTGTCGTAATTTAGACACCTTTTCCAATTATTAATCTCCCAGGCCAATGGTTCTCAATAATATTTTGTCTTTTTAAGAAAATGTTCATATTTATTAATAAATGATGCTAGTTGTTACACTTAGCTTATTTTACTCAAAGGGGACCTTTTAAGCAAAACCAACTTTTCCTACCTATTGGTACCTGTTTTTGTGTATTTGGGATCTACAAAAGTCCTGTAAATTTGAAATCCAACCATGCGGAGATTTTTGTGAAAACAATATTGCCTTTCTTTATACTTCCTCCAAACGAGCCACTTGGAATTGACCCAAATTGTGACATTTTTCCCAACTGGGACGTCAGCAGATATTTCCATATATGGTAGATTTTTACCCAAAGGGCTTTGTGCGAGTCTGACATTGTAGTCTGGCGGTGTCGTCAATAAAGAATGTGAATTTCAATGAGCTGGAGCAGCTTGGGAAAGATGATGACAAACGTCTTTTTATGTTTGGAAAAAACATGATGGATATTTCTGTCTATTGCATTATGTGTTGGTTTGTTATGAAAATAACAAAGCAATATTTTGTGACTGGATGTGTCAAATATGATACAAATTGAAAATTGTAAATGGCAATTGATTTTTGTAAAAATAAAGATTAAAAAAATATTTGACCAATCAAAGCTCCAGTTTTAAATAATTTAATTGTTTCTATCAATTATTTAGTGGTTCAGAATTTAAAGGGATAAACATGCAAACTTCACAGATGCTGCAACACTGTCTATTGTAGATTTGCACCTGTGCATGTTGTGTATATTACCTGTGCAGATAGAGTCTCCGTCATTTCCTTGTCCAGCGCTTTGCGTTTTTTATTGCCCTCTATTGTGGTCCTCTCAATAGCCAAAGTGAGTGACTGGATGACGACAGATCATAAACATGTGAGTGAAAAGAAGGAATTGATTAAAGAAGCATGCTGCACTGCACTTTTGCCCGCTAGCAGGTTGTATCAGAACACAATAATTGGTTTAAAGGGCGTCTTCTAAGCCCTTATCACCATAGACAAGCTCTTTCCAAGTTATTTCCACAGGATCAACATAGGAAAATAGGACACATCTATCATTGGTTGTTATATTTAAGCTGTTAGTACCTTGATTCTCAACTCATCTTGCTGTGAATACTTAATTATGGCCATCATGTCGTCATCTTTTTGTGTTGACTCCTCCAAAAAGGCCTCCATGCCCTTCTGGTCCCACTGCATTTGAGTCCGAAACTGCTCCAGATTTTGTTTATCCTTGAGGATTTGTTTCTGAGGATACAGACATTGTTTCATTGTCATTTTGGCCAAACTTCAACATAATGTTAAAATAAATGTAATCTTATACATCCATACACCTCTAAGGTATCTTTCTTGTCAGACATATATTGAATATTGTTTTCCGTCTTGGCATTTTCCTGCACCAGGCGACCTGTTTCCCTCTCTGCGATGGCGGCGAGGTGTGTCTCTGACTCTGCTTCTCGATCTTTGGCCCTGCACAGAGCCTTTTTGCACAGTACACACACTTCCATTAGAAGCTGCTCTAATCATCTGATCTAAAGGATTTATGCCGGAACCATCTCTCCAATACCAAGAAGAGGAAGACGAATACAAATAAAAATTTGAATGAAGAAGAAGAAATAAGAAAACAGGATGAGGAGGAGCAGGAGAATGAGGAGGAAGAAGAGGAATATTACAGGGGGAAAAAGAAAATAATAAAAACAAAGAAAAAGAAAGGATAAAGGGGTAAAGAAGGAGAAAGAGAAGGAGGAGGAAGAAGACGAAAGAAAAAAGAAAAATAATGAAAAGGACAAAGAAAAATGAAGAAAAACAAGGAAAAAGAAAAAGGAAAAGAAAAACAAAGAAAAGGAAAAGGAGAAGAGGAATATTAAGAAAAAAGAAAATAATAAAAACTAAGAAAAAGAAAGAAATCAGGAAACAGGGAAAAAGAAGAAGGAGGAGGAGGAAGAAAAAGAAAGAAAAAAGAAAAATAATGAAAAGGACAAAGAAAAATTAAGAAAAAACGAAGAAAAAGGAGAAGTAGGAGAAGGAGACGAAAGAGAAGAAGAAGAAGAGGAAGGAGAAGAAAAAGAGGAAGAATAAAGAAGAAAAAAGAAATGAAAGAAGAAGACAAAGAGGGGGAAGCTTAAGAAGAAAAAGGTAAAGAAATGAACGAAAAAATAAATAAAAGTGAAGGGAAAGGGGATAAAAGAGGAGAAGAAGGAGAAGAAGAAGAAGAAGAAGAAGAAGAGTACAAAGAACAATTAGAATGAAGAAGAAGAAGAAAACAAAGGAGGAGGAGGAGCAAGAGGGTGAGGAGGAAGAAGAGAAGATAGAAGAAGAAAAAGAGGGATTTTAAGACGAAAAAAGAAAATAAGAAAAAGAAAGAAAAAGAAGGAATAAAGGAAAGGGCAAGAGAAGGAGAAGAAGAAGGATGAGGAAGAGGAAGAGGAACAGGAGGAAGAAGAAAGAAAAAAGAAAAATAATGAAAAGGACAAAGAAAAATGAAGGAAAAATGAAGGAAAAACAAAGAAAAAGAAAAAGGAGAAGAAGAACAAAGAAAAGGAGAAGAAGTAGAAGAGGAATATTAAGAACAAAGAAAATAATAAAAACAAAAAAAAGAAAGAAATAAGGAAAAAGGGAAAAAGAAGGAGGAGGAGGAACAGGAGGAGGAAAAAGATAGAAAAAATAAAAATAATGAAAAGGATAAAGAAAAATTAAGGAAAAACAAAGAAAAAGGAGAAAGAGAACAAGAGGAAGGAGAAGAAGAAGAAGAGGAAGAATAAAGAAGAAAAAAGAAAAGAAAGAAAAAGACAGGGGGAAGCTTAAGAAGAAAAAAGTAAAGAAATGAAGGAAAAAACAAAAGGGAAGGAAAAGGGGAAAAAAGAGGCGGAGGAGAAGGAGAACAAGAAAAATACAAAGAAAAAATAGAATTAAGAAGAAGAAGGAAGAAAACAGAGGAGGAAGAGCAGGAGAATGAGGAGGATAGAAAATATAGAAGAAAAAGAAGAAGAGGAATTTTAAGAAGAAAAAAGAAAATAAGAAAAAGAAAGGAATAAGGGGAAAAGACGGAGAAGAAGAAGGAGGAGGAAGATGAAGAGGAACAAGAGGAAGAAGAAAGAAAGAAAAAAGAAAAATAATGAAAAGGACAAAGAAAAATGAAGGAAAAGAAAAAAGTGAAGGAGAACAAGAGGAAGAATAAAGAAGAAAAAAGAAAAGAAAGACACAGGGGAAGCTTAAGAAGAAAAAAGTAAAGAAATGAACGTAAAAAACTAAGAAAAGTGAAGGAAGGGGAGGAGGAGAAGGAGAAGAAGATGAAGTAGTAGAAGAAGAATAAAAAAGTAAAACAATGAAAAAGACAAAAGAAAATGGAAGGAAGAAAAAAAAGGAAGAAGAAGGACAAGGACAAGGAGAAAAAAGGGAGAAAAAGAAGATAGAGGTAAAAGAAAAGTAAGAAGAAGATAAGGAAGAAGGTAAAGAAAGGGAATAATAGAGAACAACAGAGAAAAGAAAGACGAATGAGTAAAGAATCATAAGAAAAAGGAAGGAAGAAGGAGAAAAGAAAGAGGGTAAGAAGAAGAAAAAGGATAAGGAGGAGGAAGAGGAAGAAGAAGCAATAATCATATTGAATATTTGATGGAAGAATGTGCCGATCGATCACTTCGATGATGCGTGTCTCATTTTGGTGATGAACTTTGTGATCACTATTGCCAAATTAATTCCTGTTTTGCTTTTGTTTTTTGTCTCCGGGCTAACAAGCACAGTTTTGTGTTCCATCTTCTAATAATACTCACCTCCATTACAGCAACAAAACTGCATTTCTTCGTATCTTAAGTATCATTATCACTGGATGAACATCATTATTACACCATGATGAAGAGAGTTTAAATGTGTTGATATTGAAAACTGTAAATATCACTCACTATAAAATACACAGTATTTGTGATTGGTATCGGTATCGGCCAATATCATTCGGAAATGATAATATCGGAATCGGAACATCCCTAATTTGTATGACATATACTGTAAACATATTTTCAAAAAAACCTACCTCTGTGATTTCCAGCTCCTTTTTAACATTTTTCAGGAAGTCGTTTCCTAATTGCTCCCTTTCTTTATTACTCTCAAATTTGTTTTTCAGCTGCAAGAGATCTCTCTTTTTCAAGCAAATCTGCAAAATGACATGACAAACATTGTGTTATAAAATATAGAATTCTATTTTTACTAGCTTTCCACCTTTCCATGCACAGCCACCAGGCACTCGCCATGGAGCCCTATCTCCAGGCCTGGCTCCGGCCGGGGGGGCCCCGGTGACCCACTGCCAGGGGAGGAAATACTTGGTCCTTGGTTTGATGATAAAAATAATAATAATAATACATTTTATTTATAAGTCGCCTTTCTCGGCACTCAAGGACACCGTACAAAATCACAACAATAAAATCAAATTGGATAAAACAACAACAACAACAACAGAGAGAAAAGAAAAGATGATTACAATGAATAAGCAGTCAGGAATAGGTGTGTTTTGAGTCTTGATTTGAAGAGGGATATTGAATCTAAGTTGCGAAGGTCTGAGGGTAAAGGTTTGTTATATTCATAGACATTTTTGAGCTGCTTTTTTGTCTGGTCCCCCACCTAGGACCTATTTGTCATTGGAGACCCTACCAGGAGACATAGAAGCCCCCGGACAACATACAGTCGTGCTCATAAGTTTACATACCCTGGGAGAATTTATGATTTCTTGGCCATTCTTCAGAGAATATGAATGATAACACAAAAACCTTTCTTTCACTCATGCTTAATGGTTGTGTGAAGCTATTTATTGGCAAACAACTGTGTTTAATCTTTTTAAATCAAAATGACAAAAGAAAGTACCCAAATGACCCTGATCAAAAGTTGACATACCCCAGTGACTTTGATCTGATAACATGCACAAAAGTTGACACAAACAGGTTTGAATGGCTAATCAAGGTTCCAATCCTCACCTGTGACCTGGTTGTTTGTCATTAATGTGTGTGTATAAAAGGTCAGTGAGTTTCTGGGCCTCTGACAGACCATTGCATCTTTCATCCAGTGCTGCACAGATGTTTCTGGATTCTGAGTCATGGGGAAGGCAAAAAAATTGGCAAAGGATCTGCGAGAAAGGGTAATTGAACTGCATAAAACAGGAAAGGGGTATAAAAAGATATCCAAGGAATTGAGAATGCCATTACAAACAAACAGGTTACAGGTGATGATTGGAACCTTGATTAGCCATTCAAACCTGTTTGTGTCAACTTTTGTGCATGTTATCAGATCAAAGTCACTGGGGTATGTAAACTTTTGATCAGGGTCATTTGGGTACTTTCTTTTGTCATTTTGATTTAATTATGTAAGCGAGTCATTTGCTGTGGTTAATCAGGATTCAATTAAATTCCAAAGTGTGAAAAATATTAATCATATGACTGCACTATTTAAAATACATGACGATATTGTTAAACACCATTATTAAAACGCATTGTCACAAAATCCTATTAATTGTTTTCTTTAACATATTTCCCATCAGCTAAACCTCAAGCAAATGTCCATTGTAGTGGAC
>NC_084744.1:25900147-25902647 GCF_033978785.1 Entelurus aequoreus | reverse complement strand
TGTACATACACAAACACACACACACGCACGCACGCACACACACACACGTGTATATATAAAGTCTCTGCTGTGTAAAATATTTCAGTCCTGAGGGTTGAAAAGGCAACATAGTTGTCAGCTCAGTGTGGTCCATGTGTTCTTTTATCTGGTTTGTGTGGCTGTTTGAGAGGCGCTTATTAAACGGCTGTACTTTTGGTCCCAATGTGCGGCCGTGCAAACTCCACAAAGTCATCAATGAGTACAGGCCACGCTCCTAATGGAGGGAAAACATACATGTAGTGAGGCCACTATGACAACTAAGATGGTGTGTGAAGGTAGGCACGCATCATCTATCCCAGGGGTGTCCAAACTGCGGCCCATTGGCGTCTTCGGTCACAAGTTTATTAAGGAATTTGGCCGGCGGAGTGCCAACAGCTTTATTTTAAATAGCAGGACAGGCAACAGCTGCACATTTGCTGCCATCTAGTGGACAACGTGAGTAAAACAAGACCACGAATTTCAATTTGAAGTGTTCACATTGCAGCAATTTTTGTATATGACCCAATTTAAACAACATTTTCCCACTCATGGCACAGACTGCAACCAATACAGGAAGTCAACACACTTGGTCACACATAACAACCTGCTTACTGAACTTTGTGGATATAAAAAACACATGCATCAATATACAAAATTCTAAATTACACCCGTTCTAAACCACTACCATGCATGATGGGAAAAAAGCAAAACACTCTCCACGCGCTTGATATTTCTGATTGATTACAAAACTTTAAGGAGGTCGCCACGGGAATAAACAAGATAGAAGTCGAACTTTTCCGTACTGTAAATATCCAATTATATTAATCATTAATTATATATCCATTAAAAATAATATTATATATATATATATATATATATATATATATATATATATATATATATATATATATATATATATATATATATATATATATATATATATATATATATATATATGTTGGCCAAACTGTTGCACTGAAGTACATGGTTGTTGTTGAAGAGCAAAGCTTGTTTATTTGACTTTATCTTCATTAGCCAAACTGCTTTGTGTTTTATATTGATATCAAAAAGTAAACACCATGTTTCTTTTACATTATTTGTTTTTTTTTTCATTCCACAAATTCATTACTTTAAGGGCCTACTGAAACCCACTACTACCGACCACGCAGTCTGATAGTTTATATATCAATGATGAAATCTTAACATCGCAACACATGCCAATACGGCCGGGTTAACTTATAAATTGCAATTTTAAATTTCCCGCCACACTTCCGGTTGAAAACGTCTAGATATGATGACGTATGCGCGTGACGGAATCAGTTGATGCAGAAGTATTGGTACCCCATTGAATCCAATACAAAAAAGCTCTGTTTTCATTTCAAAATTCCACAGTATTCTGGACATCTGTGTTGGTGAATCTTTTGCAATTTGTTTAATGAACAATGGAGACTGCAAAGAAGAAAGTTGTAGGTGGGATCGGTGTATTAGCGGCGGACTACAGCAACACAACCAGGAAGACAGAGATGGATAGCAGACGCGTTAGCCGGCGAACTCACCTTAACTTCCTCTGTCTCGCCGACCGCATCTGTGATCGGGTGAAGTCCTTCGTCGCACCGTCGATCGCTGGAACGCAGGTGAGCACGGGTGTTGATGAGCAGATGAGGGCTGGCGTAGGTGGATAGCTAATGTTTTTAGCACAGCTCTGTGATGTCCGGTTGCTAAGTTAGCTTCAATGGCGTCGTTAGCAACAGCATTGTTAACCTTCGCCAGGCTGGAAAGCATTAACCGTGTATTTACATGTCCATGGTTTAATAGTATTGTTGATCTTCTGTCTATCCTTCCAGTCAGGGATTTATTTATTTTGTTTCTACATGCAGTTAAGCACGATGCTATCACGTTAGCTCCGTAGCTAAAGTGTTTCGTCGATGTATTGTCGTAGAGATAAAAGTCACTGTGAATGTCCATTTCGCGTTCTCGACTCTCATTTTCAAGAGGATATAGTATCCGAGGTGGTTTAAAATACAAATCCGTGATCCACAATAGAAAAAGGAGAGAGTGTGGAATCCAATGAGCCAGCTTGTACCTAAGTTACGGTCAGAGCGAAAAAAGATATGTCTTGCACTGCATTCTAGTACTTCACTCGAATGTTCCTCATCCACAAATCTTTCATCCTCGCTCAAATTAATGGGGTAATCGTCGCTTTCTCGGTCCGAATCGCTCTAGCTGCGTTGAAAACAATAGGAAAATGTAAGGAGCCTTTCAATTGACTACATCACGCTACTTCCGGTAGGGGCAAGGCTTTTTTTTATCAGATACCAAAAGTTGCGATCTTTATCGTCGTTGTTCTCTACTAAATCCTTTCAGCAAAAATATGGCAATATCGCGAAATGATCAAGTATGACACATAGAATGGATCTGCTATCCCCGTTTACCAAAAAAATTTCATTTCAGTAGGCCTTTAAAAACCATTCATGTGACATAT
>NC_084744.1:25817647-25895147 GCF_033978785.1 Entelurus aequoreus | reverse complement strand
ATGTGGGGCCGTATTTATCAAGCTTCTTAGAATTACTCCTAAGAAGTCTGCTAAGAGTTGACTTATAAGTAAAGAAATTCTTCGCTGAAAGCTGCACTTAAAAGTTAGTTATCAAGCGTCTTACTCACACTTTCAGCAAAGTGTAGGACTGAATCTTAAGTGTCACACTCAGAGCTGAATTACGACATTACTATGTGCCGTAAATGGAATTTTAGGTGACATAATTTCTGTGTCCATAGAAATGACCAATCACGGGAGGGAATCCCTTGTCTAAGAATAAAGAAATATCTTAGAAATATTTAAGTGGACAATGGGATTGTATATTTTGACAATAAACTACAAAATAATACAAAACAAACAAACAATATTGGCAAAGAATCAAAAATAAATGTTTCCTTTTCTTTCCAATTCATTAATTAGGCAACTAATTTGAAACTGGTGTGGGTGGCTCTATATATACTAGCCCACTGCAGCCACATGCAGAAATCAACATGGAATCGAAAAGAAAACCAAACTGGCGAGAGGAGACGCCCCTTATTAAATCTGTGACAAAAATAATACCCGCTCTGTCTAAACGATACCGTTTGATCAGCTGCTCGTCATCAAACAAAGCCAGGACATCCTTCTGCTCCCTGAACGTTTGCGCACGTCTCTCTCGCCTCAGTGCCATCCCCCGCTGGCAACTCCTAACCACTTAGGACACCTCTGAAGGTCTCTTAAATATCGTGGAGAGTAGGAGTGATTCTTAGACTTAAGAAAGTTGATACATAGCTTTTATTCTTAAGTTTGAGAGTAGGACTAAATTTCGCAAATTCTCAGGACTTAAGTATAAAATGGCACTCTAAGACGCTTGATAAATACGGCCCCTGGGGCCGTACTTATCAAGCTTCTTAGAATTACTCCTAAGAAGTCTGCTAAGAGTTGACTTAAGAGTAAATAAATTATTCGCTGAAAGCTGCACTTAAAAGTTAGTTATCAAGCGTCTTACTCACACTTTCAGCGAAGTGTAGGACTGAATCTTAAGTGTCACACTCAGAGCTGAATTACGACATTACTATGTGCCGTAAACGGAATTTTAGGTGACGTCATATCTGTGTCCATAGAAATGACCAATCACGGAAGGGAATCCCTTGTCTAAGAATAAAGAAATATCTTAGAAATATTTAAGTGGACAATGGGAGTGTATATTTTGACAATAAACTACAAAATAATACAAAACAAACAAACAATATTGGCAATGAATCAAAAATAAATGTTTCCTTTTTGTTGCACCTTTCCTGCTTCCTGCTCCCAGACCGTAACAAAGAGGCAGGGGAGACACTTCTCCAGGATGTATGCTCGGGGCAACACCCTTCACTTTACCCGGCAGTGGGTCTCCACAGCGGACGACTTTAGAGTGAATGATGAGTCCGGCGATTAGTTGCAAATCTTGCTTTATTGATTGCTTGCACACAGCCAATCCAACACAAAACAAACTAGTCCCCGCCCGCACTCACGCTACCGCTCCCTCTCTTCTCTCGCCCACACACTCACTGACGTCACTCACCTCACATGCTGTAACCCAGCGTATGTGTGTGCCACACACATATGCTACTCTCATAACATTTTCTTTCCAATTCATTAATTAGGCAACTAATTTGAAACTGGTGTGGGTGGCTCTATATATACTAGTCCACTGCAGCCACATGCAGAAATCGAAAATTATTAAATCTGTGACAAAAATAATACCTGCTCTGTCTAAACGATACCGTTTGATCAGCTGCTCGTCATCAAACAAAGATGAACGTTCGCGCGCGTCTCTCGCCTCAGTGCCATCCCCTGCTGGCAACTCCTAACCACTTAAGACACCTCTGAAGGTCTCTTAAATATCGTGGAGAGTAGGAGTGATTCTTAGACTTAAGAACGTTGATAAAAAGCTTTTATTCTTAAGTTTGAGAGTAGGACTAAATTTCGCAAATTTTCAGGATTTAAGTGTAAAATGCCACTCTAAGAAGCTTGATAAGTACGGCCCCTGGTTTCCAACCGCATAATCCAGGTGCGTTAGTCCGACTTTTCAAAAACCATACACGATCGGATTAAGGTGTTTCCATGGGCTGTAGGAGGCTTATTTAGAACAGAACTATTTGAGAAATTGGACTAATTTAGTGCATGGACACGTACTGTGTGATTCCACACATCTATAAACCATGGGAGTTTGCATAATTGGCATGACGCATTTGAGTAAAAAAACATGAAAAGCAAAATATGATTAGAAATTAGGGCAGTCAAAAATTGTATAATTAACTCATATTTAATCGCCAACATACGTTTTTGTCGGGATGTGTTGATTGATGACTGATTTGTATCGGCCGACTTTCGTGGAAAAGTATGTGATCGGCCATTGTAGAACATTGCCTTTTAATGCTGGTCACAAACGCTGATCTTCCCTGGCTGAGGAGCTATGGGTCTTTCTACATCAGGGGTGTCCAAAGTGCGGCCCGCAGCTAATTGTTTACCGGCCCGCCACACATTCTGGAAATGCTATTGCAAAAAATAAAAATGAACATTAAAAAAAGTGGAATGAGGTGAAATCTAACGAGAAAAAGTTGCAATGTTGACACAAAGCTGCCATTCAGGCTGTTTTTTCTTCTTTTGTCTTTCTTTCTTTTTCTTTTTTTGCCATTGCTCAAAAAAAAAAAAAATTACAAAAAATCCATGTTATAATGAATTATTTTCAAGGCTCCAATTACTTCAAATATTTAACTTTAAAATGTTTTATGTGGTAAATATTGCATATATTGTGTAGTTGCCATATAAAAACATCAACGTTTTCTTTGACAAAAGCGCACAAAACAAACAAAATAATAGTTCAAACCTAAAATCGACAGATATATCTGAAGTTGATCTCGTAACTTAAGTGTTGAAAGTAAAAGAAAAACCTAATAAAAATGTATCACTTTATGAGTGGGGCACCTTTTGGATCCCAAATATATTTAGTGGTATTTTATTTATCTTTTCACTGTGATTACTCAAAAATATTAAATAATTAAAATCAATGGTGTCCTGCATTATTGATATTTTAGGGCTCTAATTACTAAATACTGCATATTTCAGTTTTACTATAAAAAAACAAAGTTTTTTTTTGACAGAAAAGCCATAAAACCTTATTTTTTTAAAAATTGTATTACTTTATATCAACTTGAAGTTATTATAGAGATTTACTGTAAGTGTTAAATAATTTAAAAAAAATAATAATTTCACTTATTTTTAACATTTTAATGACTGAGACCCTTTATGGGCCCCGGGACCCCTAAAGGTAAAATAAATAAAAAAATCCATATATTTTGTTATGGTTTGAAAATTAAAAATATCAAAATGGCCCCCACATGCTTCAATTTTTCCGTGTGCGGCCCTCAGTGAAAAAAGTTTGGACACCCCTGATCTAGAGGAAGTAAAAGTCGTAACAAGGTTTCCGTAGCTCAGGGATGTCCAAAGTGCGGCCCGCAGCTAATTGTTTACCGGCCCGCCACACATTCTGGAAATGCTATTGCAAAAATTAAAAAAAAAACATTAAAAAAAGTGGCCCTGTGATGAGGTGTCGACTTGTGTGTACCCCGCCTTCCGCCCGAATGCAGCTGAGATAGGCTCCAGCAACCCCCGTGACCCCAAAAGGGACAAGCGGTAGAAAATGGATGGGTGGATTAAAAAAAGTGGCATTAGGTGAAATCTAACTAGAAAAAGTTGCAATGTTGACACAAAGCTGTCATGCAGGCTGTTTTTTTCTTGTGTCTATCTTCATTTTTATTTTTTTGCCATTGCTCAAAAAAAAAAAAAAAATTATATGTTATAATGAATTATTGACCTATTCAAGGCTCCAATTACTTAAAATATTTCACTTTAAAATGTTTTAAGTGGAAAATATTGCATACATTGTGTGGTTGCCATATAAATATATCAATGTTTTCTTTGATAAAAGAGCATAAAACAAACAATATAATAGTTCTAATGTAAAATCGACAGATATCTGACGTTGATCTCGTAACTTAAGTGATGAAAGTTAAAAAAAATAAAACCTAATAAAAATGTATTACTTTATGAGTGGGGCACCTTTTGGATCCCAAATATATTTAGTGGTATTTTATTTATCTTTTCACTGTGATGACTCAAAAATATTAAATAATTAAAATCAATGGTGTCCTGCATTATTTATATTTTAGGGCTCCAATTACTAAATACTGCCTATTTCAGTTTTACTATAAAAAACAAAGTTGTTTTTGACAGAAAAGCCATAAAACCTTTTTTTTTTTTTTAAGTTGATATAGAGATTTACTGTAAGCGTTAAATAAAAAATAATAATACAAATTAGACTTATTTTTAACATTTGAATAACTGAGACCCTTTATGGTCCCCGGGACCCCCAAAGGTAAAATAAATTTAAAAAATCCATATATTTTGTTATGGTTTGAAATGAAAAATATCAAAATGGCCCCCACATGCTTTAATTTTTCCGTTTGCGGCCCTCAGTGGAAAAAGTTTGGACACCCCTGTTCTACATAGTAGTGAGCAGCTCCCCTAAAACAGTGTTCCTTAAACCATTGTTGGGCCGCGAGCTCCCCCTAGACGGTCGCAAAAAAAGATCGATTTCTCAGCTATGCGGCAATCATTGTAATAGACTTTTCCACCACTTGTGGCAGTAACGACAATATGAAACAAACATAAGAAGTCTGGAGATATAGTCATAGACATGTTTCTTAAGCACAAAAATAATGGCAAAGAGTGGTAGCGACGCCGGACACGCGCCAAACACTTCCTCAACTACGGTGCCTGCCGGGCCCCTCGGCGCATGCCACCGGTAAAGTGCCCCTCGGCGGGAGCCTAGCAGTGATCTTAATCCGACTGTTTAAAGAGTCTTATATGTGTGAATGCTTTCACACAATTAAAACAAAGCACTGTGAAGGCCCACGGCAATTGTTGACGCGATGAGATTTCTGCCCAGTGCTCTGAATGTTAAAGGCCTACTGAAACCCACTACTACCGACCACGCAGTCTGATAGTTTATATATCAATGATGAAATCTTAACATTGCAACACATGCCAATACGGCCGGGTTAACTTATAAAGTGCAATTTTAAATTTCCCGCTAAACTTCCGGTTGAAAACATCTACGTATGATGACGTATGCGCGTGATGTCATTCGTTGAAACGGAAGTATTCGGACACCATTGAATCCAATACAAAAAGCTCTGTTTTCATCTCAAAATTCCACAGTATTCTGGACATCTGTGTTGGTGAATCTTTTGCAATTTGTTTAATGAACAATGGAGACTGCAAAGAAGAAAGTTGTAGGTGGGATCTGTGTATTAGCGGCTGGCTGCAGCAACACAACCAGGAGGACTTTGACTTGGATAGCAGACGCGCTATCCGACGCTAGCCGCAGACCGCATCGGTGATCGGGTGAAGTCCTTCGTCGCTCCGTCGATCGCTGGAACGCAGGTGAGCACGGGTGTTGATGAGCAGATGAGGGCTGGCTGGCGTAGGTGGATAGCTAATGTTTTTAGCATAGCTCTGTGAGGTCCCGTTGCTAAGTTAGCTTCAATGGCGTCGTTAGCAACAGCATTGTTAAGCTTCGCCAGGCTGGAAAGCATTAACCGTGTATTTATATGTCCATGGTTTAATAGTATTGTTGATTTTCTGTCTTTCCTTCCAGTCAGGGGTTTATTTATTTTGTTTCTATCTACAGTTAAGCCCGATGCTATCACGTTAGCTCCGTAGCTAAAGTGCTTCGCCGATGTATTGTCGTGGAGATAAAAGTCACTGTGAATGTCCATTTTGCGTTCTCGACTCTCATTTTCAAGAGGATACAGTATCCGAGGTGGTTTAAAATACAAATCCGTGATCCACAATAGAAAAAGGAGAAAGTGTAGAATCCAATGAGCCAGCTTGTACCTAAGTTACGGTCAGAGCGAAAAAAGATGCGTCCTGCACTGCACTCTAGTCCTTCACTCTCACGTTCCTCATCCACGAATCTTTCATCCTGGCTCAAATTAATGGGGTAATCGTCGCTTTCTCGGTCCGAATCGCTCTCGCTGCTGGTGTAAACAATGGGGAAATGTGAGGAGCCCTTCAACCTGCGACGTCACGCTACTTCTGGTACAGGCAAGGCTTTTTATATCAGCGACCAAAAGTTGCGAACTTTATTGTCGATGTTCTCTACTAAATCCTTTCAGCAAAAATATGGCAATATCGCGAAATGATCAAGTATGACACATAGAATGGATCTGCTATCCCCGTTTAAATTTTAAAAAATCATTTCAGTAGGCCTTTAAAGTGAAGAATATCAATAAAGCGCGGGTAAACGATGGGAGTAAGAATATCAATAAAGCACGGGTAAATGGTGGAAGTAACTGTCAAAGGCAGCATCATAAGATATTATGTATCAGTATGGCAATATTGTCTCAAAAACATATTAAGTTAAGTTAAAGTACCAATGATTGTCACACACACACTAGGTGTGGTGAAATTTGTCCTCTGCATTTGACCCATCCCTTTGCTCACCCCCTGGAAGGTGAGGGGAGCAGTGGGCAGCAGCGGTGCCACGCCTGGGAATCACTTTTGGTGATTTAACCACCAATTCCAACCCTTGATGCTGAGTGCCAAGCAGGGAGGTAATGGGTCCCATTTTTATAGTCTTTGTTATGACTCGGCCGGGGTTTGAACTAACAATCTACTGATCTCAGGGCGGACACTCTAACCACTAGGCCACTGAGTATCTCTTTCTAAACTGTACCGGTAAACCTCGTAATACCAGTATACCGCCCAGCCCTAACCCTGACGAGTCTACCAGAGATGGCTGTGCTTCTGGAGGTTCTCCTCTCTCCACAAAAGGAATAGCTCTGACAGAGTGACCATCGGGTTTTTGGTCACCTCCCTGACTAAGGCCCTTTTCTTCTGATTGCTCAGTTTAGACGGCTGGACAGTTCTAGGAAGAGACCTGGTGGTTCCATACTTCTTCCATTTACGGATGATGGAGGCTACTGTGCTCATTGGGACCTTCAAGGCAGCAGATACTGTATTTTTCTGTACTTTCCCAGATTTGTGCCTTGAGACAATCCTGTCTCTGAGGACTACAGACAATTATTTTGACTTCATTCTTGGTTTGTGCTCTGCCATGCACTGTCAAGTGTGGGACCTTATATACAGACAGGTGTGTGCCTTTGTAACGGCAAGCTACATTCACAAGCAGTCCAAATATAATGTGTTTATGCGAGGGGGGTGAAACAGGCAGTGCAAAAATCTAACTGTGGTGGTTCATATTTGTCTGCGGCGGGTTGTCAGAAATAAATGAATGCATAAGAAACACTGGAAAAAACATACAGGTAAATTCCAGACTATAAGACGCTACTCTTTTCCTACGCTTTAAACCCCAGCTTATAAAAAAATTCCGGCTAATTTTTTTTTTTTTTTTTTGTTCACTGCCATAATCTAATTTTTTTTTTTTTTAAGCGCTATTGTTTGTGCTATGGCGCCATCTTTTGGACGAGTTCGCTCACTGCAGGTGCTGCAGTGTTGCATTGCCATTCTGTTTAGACTGAGCTTTCAACCGGAAGTATAAGTGTCGTTCCGTCTTCTGGCTGTGCACTGCGTTACTACTCTTATGAATTCTTTATTCATCACCCCAAGCAACATTTGCAAGTTTTACAGTATAACTAAAACAATTATTTGTTACTAAATTGTCCAAGGTTTTATGTCTGCAGGAGTGTTTTCATTCATATTTGTACGTTTTAACGTATTGTAGTGAAGCTAGTATCGTTGCTAACGAGAGATGTCCGATCATATCGGACGATAAATGCTTCAAAATGTAATATCAGAAATTATCGGTATCGGTTTCAACCTCCCGATTTTCCCAGGAGACTCCCGAATTTCAGTGCCCCTCCTGAAAATCTCCCGGGGCAACCATTCTCCCGAATTTCTCCCGATTTCCACCCGGACAACATTATTGGGGGCGTGCCTTAAAGGCACCGTCTTTAGCGTCCTCTACAACCTGTCATCACGTCCACTTTTCCTCCATACAAACCAGTCACATAATATATGCGGCTTTTCACACACATAAGTGAATGCAAGGCATACTTCATCAACAGCCATACAGGTCACACTGAGGGTGGCCGTATAAACAACTTTAACACTGTTACAAATATGCGCCACACTGTGAACCCACACCAAAACAAGAATGACAAACACATTTCGGGAGAACATGCGCACCGTAACACAACATAAACACAACAGAACAAATACCCAGAACCCCTTGCAGCACGAACGCTTCCGGGACGCTACAATATACACCCGCTACCACCAAACCCCGCCCACCTCAACCCCTCAATGCATCCAGCGGGGCATCACAACAAAATTAGGCATTATGTGTTAAACGACTGTATATATCGGTATCGGTTGATATCGGAATCGGTAATTAAGAGTTGGACAATATCGGAATATCGGCAAAAAAGCCATTATCGGACATCTCTATTGCTAACACATTTACGAGTGTCTGTGTTAGTATTATTAACTCACAATGGCATTCTTTTTGTATTTTTTCAGTTTTGCAATTTCACCAAAAATTTACAGTGGACCTATTGAGTCTTAGCTGATTGGAGAGCTGGCTTCCGCAGCTAGTGGGTCCATGACGATGACTTCTGTTTTGTTTGATCAGTCGTTGTACTTACGTGTCACAGACAACGCATGGAAACAATTACGGTTTGTAGATAAACATTTACAAACTATGTTAAAAAAAAAAATTCACGACATGCAGTACAGGCCAAAAGTTTGGACACAACTTCTAATTCAATGGGTTTGCTTTATTTTCATGACTATTTACATTGTAGATTGTCACTGAAGGCATCAAAACTATGAATGATCACACATGGAGTTATGTATTTAACAAAAAAGGGTGAAATACCTGAAAACATGTTTTATATTCAAGTTTCTTCAAAATAGCCACACTTTGCTCTGATTACTGCTCGCACACGCTTGGCATTCTCTCGATGAGCTTCAAGATGTAGTCACCTGAAATGTTTTTCACTTAACAGGTGTTTATAGTTTTGATGCCTTCAGTGACAATGTAAATAGTCATGAAAATAAAGAACTGGCATTGAAACGAGAAGGTGTGTCCAAAATGGCCATTTTTCCCTCAAAAATGTTGTGGGTGCGGCTTATATACCGGTGCAGTCTATAGTCCGGAAAATACAATATTTTGTTTTCAATGCAGTAGCCATTTTTGGGGTAATGCTGTTTGCTGGATATGAAGCTGACAAAAGCACAGTTATATGCATATTGAGCACTGGGGATAAAAAAAAGTGCAGTTTGAATATAATCTACAGTCTAACTATATTTTCCTACTAAATTCTCATGATTAAACATTGAAAAAAAGCATATTGAGGGAACACTTAGGGTAAACTTACAACTAAAAATGTGTTCCAAAGGTTGAGAAACTTGAATCTTCCAGCCAATACTAAATTCCAATATGCAATAGCCATTTCTAAATCTAGAGGGGAAATTAAGAAAATGGTTTAAATGGACAAAACAATCAAATCAATCTGGCTTTCTTTTCCATTGACACACATTTATTTCTTCTTACCCAAACCTTTCTGCCCAGGATTCTTTGCGAAATTAAATGTAAACTGGTAGAAGTCTTTAAATCTTCCATGGTCTTTTAACTCTTGTTCCATCTTGGGTAGTAGAGCTTTTAGCTTGTCTATACTGTCACACCTGAGGAAACAATAACCAAAAACAAAACCACACCAATAGCAAAAGGTTCACAAACAGCACAACTAATGCATGAAATAAAAACAATTTAAGCTATGTAGCAAAAAGCTTAGATAGTAAGTACAGTTGTCCCTCACTATATCGAGCTTCAAATATTGTGGCTTCCTTACATAGCGGATTTTTTCAAAGCATATTCGACATGTTTTTGACCCAAATTACGTCTTGAAGTACCCATATTGTGACTTTTTTTAACATTTAAAACACTTCATTTTGGTGTATGTAAGCTGTACTGCATCAACAAGCGACATCAGTGTGTAAAGGATATCACCACATGGTCTCAGGAACACTTCAGAAACCCACTGTCAGTAACTACAGTTGGTCACTAACCACATGTTATGGTGGTTCTTTGGTTGAAATTGTGCATAGATATGGTTTTACAGACCATCTTCAAGCTACTTTCTGAATGTTTCTTCAAGATGCGCCATTTTGTGTGCGGTCTTATTTATGTTCCCAAGCCCCCTTCGCCTGATTCTCCGCCCCGTCAGTCAAGTCGTCGTGTTTGCGATTCCAAAAGAAACCGACTGACAGATAAAAGTTAAAACTATGCGCTACTTTTCAATGGAAATGGCAACGGCGGCAGATTTTAGCATAAATGTACGAGCCAATCTGCCCCACAACAAGAGGACAGAGAAAAATAAGGAACTTAGTGACTACAACTAAATAAAAATGGTGGCCTCGCACAAAACTCTTTGGGTAAACCTCTACTATATATGGAGTACAGATGTGCAAATTGATTCTAAAATGTTGGTACCGCCAATGCCAGACCTTTGTGCTCCAATATCGATTCTCAAATCAAAATATTGATGCTTTTGATACTTCAGTTATTTGAGATAATGTGTATAATTAAGAGGAACACAGTGTAAAAAAGTAACTCAACTTGTGAATGAGGCAATGTGTCAATGTTGAATGTTTTTTTTCATGTTAACATCTTCATGTAACTGAATTGTGACTTACTTTTTATTCTAATAGTAGTTCTTAATAATTAATTTATTTGAATGCTTTTAATATATAACTTATTTCTTTTTGTTATGGTTTGCAACACCATTTGTTGTGTACTTTGTATGATTTTGTCCTGTTTTTTCTGTTGTGCTTGGCTATATTGTCATTCATGCCACTACCTCAATATACTTCAGAGTTGAAAAAATATATAATAATAAATAATGCATAACTAATAAACAAGCAATAATAATAATAATAAATAAAATGAAAAATACTATATACTAAATTATATATAATAAATAGTATTAATAATAAATAAAACAACAACTGTATTCTTTATGCTATGTTATTATTTAAGATACATTTGTGCAGACACATTAGGTACATTTGCACAAAGTATTGGTGTCGCCGATAACAGGACCCCTTCAAATGAATTTTTTTTTATATATTAAAGTGAAGTATTTGTCTTATTTTTATATTATGTTAGGGCTAAACAATGGTGGCAAAAATAATTATCACGATTATGGGGGGTGCTGGAGCCTATCTCAGCTGCATTCGGGCGGAAGGTGGGGTGTAAAGGGACAAGCGGCAGAAAATGGATGGATGGATGTTGATTCATATTGTAATCACGGTTAATTACATAATTATTCATTAAAAATGAAATCATAAGTATGTATTGTACCACCAAAATTCAACTTTAAATATAGTTATAGAAAACAACGGATATAAATTAATAACAAATAAACCACAACAAGTGAAATAATAATTCAGTTCAGTTACCGGTACAGTTTATTTCGAACATGCATACGATACAATGTAATGCATCACATATTTCCAGTTCTTTCATTACAGCACTTCCGAAAAGGAGTAGAAAGAAGCTGAGCTGATTTAATCCTACCCCTTTTCATACCATAGCAGTATTATCTCATGTCCTTGTTCTCTGTAAAAGAACAGTTAATACATAAATAATAAATAAATAATATACCATAGCAAGTAAACAAATATTAAATACATAAATAATCTTTATCTAAAAAAAAAAGGGGGGGGATTCAAGATGTTCATCATAATTATTGTTCTGTGTACTTTGTAAACACTTTTAGTTTAACAGTCTGTTTAAACTGGATCACATTAGTAGATTGTTTGATTTCTTTACTTAATCCATTCCATAATTTAATTCCACATACTGATATGCTAACGGTTTTAAGTGTTGTGCGAGCATACAAATGTTTTAAATTAGATTTTCCTCTAAGGTTATATTTCTCCTCTTTTGTTGAGAAGAATTGTTGTACATTCTTGGGTAGCAGGTTATAGTTTGCTTTGTACATAATTTTAGCTGTTTGCAAATGCACCAAATCGTTGAATTTCATTATCTGTGATTTAATAAATAAAGGGTTTGTATGTTCTCTATATCCAACATCATGTATTATTGTAATTGATCTTTTTTGTAACACAGTTAGTGAATGAAGCGCACATTTGTAGTTGTTTCCCCATATTTCCATATTGGTCCAGAACATGTTTTGCTTTATTCATTATTGACGTGTTTCTTGCTACTTTATGTTGAATATTTTTTACATGAGGTTTCCAGTTCATTTTATCATCTATTATTACACACAAAAATGTGTTTTATTTTACCCTTTCAACTTCTACTCTGTCTATTTGTATTTGTGTTTGACTTTCCCTTCTACTGTTACCAAATAGCCTTATTTTAGTGTTACTGAGATTTAAAGATAGTCTGTTTTTGTTAAACTATCTTTTTAATTTTTGTCCGTTTCTTCTGTTATTATTTGTATTAGCGTTTGTGTGTTCTCCCTGAACAAAACGCAGTTGCATCATCTGAAAATAATACTAACTTTAAGTGCTCTGCATCTTCACAAATGTCGTTTATATAAAGATTGAACAATTTTGGTCCAAGTATTGATCCCTGAGGTACGCCACAAAGTATTAATAGCAATAACAATACATTTTAATAATAGCAGTATAAAAACAAACTTGAGTTCTCCTGTTTTAATTGTTTTTAATTCAGTTTTTACCTTTTACACTTATTTTACCACCATAGAGCGTCTGCTTTTTGTGTCAAATAACATTTAATGAAATGATTGATAATTAATCACATTTATTGGTGTAATACATCTTTGGAAAAATGACAGTATTTTAGGTCTATGCATAATATTGTCTTAAATGTATCAATAAGTGATTTAAGTGTATTATGCTTGTGCAAGGTACTTTTTTGAGACCGTTATTTTGTTAGCGTAGTCAGACCGGATGTGGCGCAAGGGGGAAGTGTGCTGGGCTGTTGTTCCCAGCTTGACGAGTAAAGACCCGACTCGATTGAGGCTGTTAAAAAAGAGGGAGTCCCTGAAGTTTGTACATTATTGATGTTCCATCGATGATGTCGTTCACAACAAAGCAGATGAGAGGTGTTGTAGGTGTATGGATGCTCCTTGCTAGCTTTAGCTTTGCAGTTTAGTCGCTGTTTCAAGTGACTGTCACGACATTGTTTCGTTTTGAATGGGGCGGTTGAGTGTGTAGGGCTAAATGAGCGCTACCAGACACATTGTTTTCCCAAACAAATGTTTATTCTCCTCACAATGACAACATTTCACATACCGCATTTTTCGGAGTATAAGTCGCTCCGGAGTATAAGTCGCTCCGGAGTATAAGTCGCACCAGCCAAAAATGCATAATAAAGAAGGAAAAAAACATATATAAGTCACACTGGAGTATAAATCACAATTTTTGGGGAAATGTATTTGATAAAACCCAACACCAAGAATAGACTATTTATAGGCAATTTAAAATTAAAGCTGCAAGCAGCGATGGACGGGACCGACTTTGAGGGCTCATAAAATCCAAACCGAAGCAGTAAGTAAAACTCTTTCATCAACTTTTAATCAGAAGGGTTCAATCTCTCTCCTGTGCTAATTTGAAGCTGACACGACAAACGCGCTCAGAGGAGATAATGTTTAAAAAAAGGTGACTGTTTTACTCAACTTTTGTTTTGAAGGGGGAATTGCAAACTTCCTGTTGATTTTTGCTGGGGGTTGTCAGCGTATGAAATATAGGTCTAAGTGAGACCTACATAGAGGTTTTTGTTTCATGTCTCTATAACATTCCTACTGGGATTTAGAGGTAGTTTTGTC
This sequence comes from Entelurus aequoreus, assembly GCF_033978785.1. Taxonomy (NCBI): domain Eukaryota; kingdom Metazoa; phylum Chordata; class Actinopteri; order Syngnathiformes; family Syngnathidae; genus Entelurus; species Entelurus aequoreus. The sequence goes on along the minus strand of NC_084744.1, from coordinate 25,881,273 downwards.
TGTGTTTTCTTCCTAGGGGGCGCTAGAGCGCAGTTTTGAGTTTTGGGGTTTGGTTTTTTGATTAGATCGCAATTTTCGCCAGTCCTGATGTGTGTGTCCAATTTAGTGAGTTTTGAAGCATGTTAAGGGGGTCAAATTACAGCTCAAAGAGGCGGCGGTACAATATTAAAACGCTAGAAATACAATAGGGTACTCTGTCCCAAAGGGACATCGGTCCCTAATAAATAAAGAATAGTGAACAACAGGCTGAATAAGCGTGCGTTATATGACGCATAAATAACCAACTGAGAACGTGCCGGGTATTTTAACGTAACATATTATGGTAAGAGTCATTCAAATAACTATAACATATAGAACATGCTATACGTTTACCAAACAATCTGTCACTCCTAATCGCTAAATCCCATGAAATCTTATACGTCTAGTCTCTCATGGGAATGAACTAAATAAAATTACTTGATATTTTACGGTAATGTGTTAATAATTTCACACATAAGTCGCTCCTGAGTATAAGTCGCACCCCCGGCCAAACTATGAAAAAAACTGTGACTTATAGTCCGAAAAATACGGTACATTTATTTTAATTTCCCTGATATTATTTTGTGTATATCAGTAGATTCAGTGTTATTCGCCAATTATGTGAACCCGGAAACTATATGCCTTATTTTTTTGTTGAGTTTAGTAAATTATTGACTAGGCATACTAGCTAGCACTGTGTCAAATAAAAAGTACCAACCATTGTGACATCCAAAACTTCTTGTAGACATGCTCTTTTTTCACTCATTCGCACTTCATCTGTTTCACCATCACAAGTCTTTTTTTTTTTCCGCAGACAATTTGATTAATTGTCCAACCATAAACTGTACCTCTGCCTACATGTTCAATATCGAAGTGCAACTTTGTTGGTCAAGACTTTATTCACCCATTGTATTTATTGTTTTGGCTGTGTATATTTGGGGGTCCCCACTCACTCCTTAACCTATTGTATTGCTTTTGGTTGTGATTTTTATTCAAGTGCAAAATTTTGCTAACAGACAAAGTATATTTTATGTTATTGTTTGTTGTATTTAACTTGGAGATTTAAAAGTTTTCCTTTCAAACAATGTTAAAATATACAATAAATACAAGTTTATTGCATTTGAAAGGGTTTACATGCATTATTATGATGTACTATCTTTGCATCAATGGTTAATTGGGCTCATAAAAAGAATGGCAATAATAACGTTTATCTGAAACAATTTGTAGGTCAATATATTGTCAAGCAAATTTGCCCCAGGCCTATTTCCACGTTGTGGCCGTGTTGTAGTGGCCGGGTGACGGCCATAGCAATGACTCTTAGAGGATCCTTCGAGCTACCGGTGAGTACAGTATTCTAAAGTAGAACACATTCAGGGAAACTATTTTGGTTGAAACAAGTGTAAAGGGGACTTTATGGCTGTTATTTCATATTTGGGGGCTATAATAATTTAAAAGAAAAAAACACATATTTATAAGGTAGGCCTGGGTGATATGGCCTAAAAATAAATTTCGATTTATGATATTTTTCCATACATATTAAATAAAACAATAGATACAAATGACAGAGATCATTCAAAACAAGTTTAGCTTTTCTTTGATCAAAAACTGATAGTTTAAAATAATAATACATACACAATATACATACTAAAAATATTGTTTTTTTATAAAGAACTGATGTGCACTTTGTATAAAATCATTTCCAAATAACTAAAGAAAGTGCTTTCTATGGGAGGCAATACTTCTGTCTTGAACGATTAGGGTTGGGTATCGAGTATCGATTGGAACCGGGACTAACTTTCCGATTCTCCCGGAATCGTTCAAAAGTTTAAATTTCGATTCCTAGTTTCGATACCCAGTCCGCCGACCGGAAAAAAAGAATAAGTCCGCCGACCGGAAGAAGAAGCCACTAAACACCAACGAAGAAGCGCCCACCGCCTGAAGTGTTAGCAAAGCCGAGCCCATGTAGCCGAGCGAGTCAGTCAAGCATGGATAGCGGGCGTCGGCGGTCGAAGTGTGGCTTTATTTTACTAAAAAAAATGAAATATCGGCGAAATGTAACACGTGCGACAGGACTGTTTCGTGCTTAAGAGGGTGCACGTCGAACATGATGAAGCACCTCCGAGTACAAATAAATGCGTGTCCCGTCTTCGACGCGCTGCGCCGACCGTCCTCCTGTGCCTCTTCCTCTGGCTTCGACGCCCAGCCTGGCACCTTGGTGACTGCATTGCAGTCCGAATCCGGTAAGTAAAACAATATATATGCAATAAATAATGTGGTTTGCGCCAACGTCGAGGCAGCTAACAAATTAGCCCGCATATTTTTTCATAGACAATTTACAACCTGCTAGCCAGGCTCCGCGATGTGCTCAGCATACTCCGTTCACCGTAGCGGCAATGGGGAAGATGTCGGTGCCACAGACGGAAGAGTGCCACAGAAAGGTCACTGCACACATAGTCAAAAGACTGCATCCCTTTTCAGAGGTGGAATCTCCAAAATTTAGGTTAGTTAAGCAATAACGTTAGAGCTAAGCTAATTGATACTGGGCTAAACAGTAACAGCAACATTAAATGTTTGTTTATGTTTGCAGGGATATGGTGAAAACTCTCAACCCAAAATACATACCACCTTCCAGGGACTACCTGTCAAACACATTGATCCCGGCATGGTACAAGAAGAATCGGAATCGAGAATCGTCAGGAATCGGAACCGGAATCGTTCGAATTCAAACGATACCCAACCCTAATAACGATTGATCGCTATATGGATATTCCTAAAGTTCAAGTACCGTATTTTTCGGACTATAAGTCGCAGTTTTTTTCATAGTTTGGCCAGGGGTGCGACTTATACTCAGGAGCGACTTCTGTGTGAAATTATTAACACATTACCGTAAAATATCAAATAATATTATTTAGCTCATTCACGTAAGAGACTAGACGTATAAGATTTCATGGGATTTAGTGATTAGGAGTGACAGATTGTTTGGTAAACGTATAGCATGTTCTATATGTTATAGTTATTTGAATGACTCTTACCATAATATGTTACGTTAACATACCAGGCACGTTCTCAGTTGGTTATTTATGCCTCATATAATGTACACGTATTCAGCCTGTTGTTCACTATTCTTTATTTATTTTAAATTGCCTTTCAAATGTCTATTCTTGGTGTTGGCTTTTATCAAATAAATTTCCCCCAAAAATGCGACTTATACTCCAGTGCGACTTATATATGTTTTTTCCTTCTTTATTATGCATTTTCGGCCGGTGCGACTTATACTCCGGAGCGACTTATACTCCGAAAAATACGGTATATTACTTTCGATCAAAGATTGTTTTTAAGGGAATCGATCGATTTTATCAATACTACAAAAAAACAAAACATTGGGTTTAAGAAGGGCATACTTTATATGATGTTTAGCACTTTTGATGATAAGAACGTTAATCATGAAAATAAACTCCAACATTGAGATAAAAACTAAAATTTTCTGTCTTAAATAAAATATAAATGTGAAAATGAATAATAAAAGTCCAACATTGGCGACGTGCAGAGCGACCGCTTTAGTGATCGTTCTCCATTGTGCGTCGTCTTTCTGAGCATACATGGTACATTGTGTAAACAAATCCACAACAGTAAACTTTGCTTGGTTCGTTGTTGCGCTGTTGTTTGACTCGTAATTAGTTGCATTTCCCCCATTTGGCTGGATGTTTCTGTTTCATATGCTGCAATAAGTTAGTTGTGCTGCTGCCTTATTTCCGACAAACTTTGAAGCGTGCAGTCACTTGTTCTACGCCTGTTGCCACAAATCCAAACCACTGACAGCACTAATCTTTTCTTTGGAGCAAACGTCTTGCCTTTGTTTGCGTTAGCATTAGCTATGTGTGTGAATCTCCGCTAAGGAAACGATGAGCAGGGCAACAAAACTTGAATTTATTGATAGAATCAATTTATCGCCCAGGCCTAATAGAAAGTCGTTAACAGTTTTTCATGCCCTAATTCTGAAAATATTCAATTCACAATAATAATCCCACTTCGCGGTAATTCATTTATCACGGTCCAGTTAAATGCGATAAACGAGGGACAACTGCAATTGTGAAATAATCTTCTTAAGATAAGTTCAAAAAAACTTTAACGGCTCATTAAACAAATGTACAGTCTTACCCCTGTTCTGCCATGCCGTCCATGAACTCCTGTTTAGAGAACTCGCATTGCGTTGCAGCCCTGAACTTCCAGGCTATAAGAAGAACACTTATACTGGCTGGGTCCAAACCAAGATCATCACAGAACTGTTGAACCCCGTCGATGCCGATCTTGTTGTCATCGTGAGGATCTAAGGGTAAAGATGTGAAATGGCATTAATCAAAGAATCATTACATCATTATACCAAGTAGTTATGCAAGTCTGTAAAATGATTGAAAGGAATATGAATTTAAAATAACAGTACTAGTATTGTTCTTTTCATACCTCTATATCTGCTGTACAGATGATCGAGCTTCTTCCTGTCTAGGGCTGGATTTTGGAAAAACTTGTCAGTAGCTACATCTAGTTTCCAGTCGTGTTGTGACAGACAAGACAGTGCAGTCTTCTCATTGGATTGTGTGAAAATCATGAACTGACGAATTTTATCCTTCTGTGAGGACTTCAACTTGTTCTGCGAAAAGACAAAACAACACACTATCTGAGAAATGCTGACATCGGCTGTCAAACATAAGTATCCAAAAACGCACCCCAGTGTCCAGGACTAAGCTGTGAAGCACACTGCAAGCCTGACCTAATAACATACTGTAGACCAGTGGTTCTTAACCTGGGTTCGATCGAACCCTAGGGGTTCGGTGAGTCGGCTTCAGGGGTTCGGCGGAGCCTCCGTCGCGGAGGTCAAGACACACTCATTGTGTAAATAAAAACTTCTCCCTATCGGCGTATTATGGATACCCTCAAACAATGTTCCGTCTAATTTTGAGCAAACGCAACAATTCCTTGAGCATTCAGTGGAGCACATGTGAGCACACCTGTCCCAAACCTGACTAAATAACAAATTAAATGTTTTATTATTATAATCAACTAACAGCTGTCATTTCCATGAGATTATTTTCTAATATAAATGTTTTGGCCCACTTACAATGACGATAACAAAAAATATTGTTTTTCATGAGCTGTGTACTAGAAGTGTATGTCTGGGTGGAAAACGAAGAAAAGGAACAGACTTTGCTGTGAAAATAAATAAATAACTTTTATTTTATCATTTATCATTTAAAATGACATGAGAGTGGCACTTGCTAAGGTGAAGCCACACATATCTGAAGTGGTCTCTCAAAGGCAGGGGTCCCCAAACTTTTTGACTCTGGGGCCGCATTGGGTTAAAACAATTTGGCCGGGGGCCGGGCTGTGTGTGTATGTATATATATATATATATATATATATATATATATATATATATATATATATATATATATATATATATATATATATATATATATATATATATATATATATATATATATATATATATATATATATATATATATATATATATATATATATATATATATATATATATATATTTATATATATATATATATATATATATATATATATATATATATATATATATATATATTAGATAAATATATATATGTATATATATATATATATACATATTAGGGCTGCAACAACTAATCGATTAAATCGATTAAAATCGATTATTAAAATAGTTGCTGATTAATTTAGTCATCGATTCGTTGGATCTATGCTATGTGCAGAGTTTTTTTTTATTTTTGTTTTATTAAAAATGTTTTTTTTTATTTTTTTAAAATAAACCTTTATTTATAAACTGCAACATTTACAAACAGCTGAGAAACAATAATCAAAATAAGTATGGTGCCAGTATGCTGATTTTTTTCAATAAAATACTGGATAGGATAGAAATGTAGTCTGTCTCTTTTATCCGATTATTAATCGATTAATCGAAGTAATAATCGACAGATTAATCGATTATCAAATTAATCGTTAGTTGCAGCCCTAATGTATATATATATATATATATATATATATATATATATATATATATATATATATATATATATATATATATATATATATATATATATATTAGATATATATAGTGCACTTTCCGCGCACGCGATGTAACGTTATCGATGAGAAAATGCATTTTTAGACAATATGATTTGCATGAGCTGCTAGGAGACACCGTGAGTAGCAAGCGGTACAAAGTGGATAAGAAAAGACAGAAAAAAATAATTTTTATTTTTGTATTATTTTTTTTTATACTTGGGACTTCCCGAGGGCCTGATTTTGGACGCTGGCGGGCCGCATTCGGCCCGCGGGCCGTAGTTTGGGGACCCCTGCTCAAAGGCAACAGCAGAAGTCACACTGAGTTGCAGGTGTGTAATTTGTTGTGAGTTCATGCACTGTGTTGAACAAGGTGATGTTCATGCACAGTTCAGTACTGTAACGTATTATTTTCGGGTCTCCCTATGTCTAGCATTAAAAGATTACAGTTGGTACAAAATGCGGCTGCAAGGCTTTTGACAAAAACAAGAAAGTTTGATCATATTACGCCTATACTGGCTCACCTGCACTGGCTTCCTGTGCACTTAAGATGCGACTTTAAGGTTTTACTACTTACGTATAAAATACTACACGGTTTAGCTCCAGCCTATCTCGCCGATTGTATTGTACCATATGTCCCGACAAGAAATCTGGGTTCAAAGAACTCCGGCTTATTAGTGATTCCCAGAGCCAAAAAAAAGTCTGCGGGCTATAGAGCGTTTTCGATTCGGGCTCCAGTACTCTGGAATGCCCTCCCGGTAACAGTTAGAGATGCTACCTCAGTAGAAGCATTTAAGCCCCATCTTAAAACTCATTTGTATAATCTAGCCTTTAAATAGACCCCCCTTTTTTTAGACCAGTTGATCTGCCGTTTCTTTTATTCTCTCCTCTTCTCCCCTGTCCCTTGCGAGGGGGAGTTGCATAGGTCCGGTGGCCATGGATGAAGTGCTGGCTGTCCAGAGTCGGGACCCCGGGTGGACCACTAGCCTGTGCATCGGTTGGGGACATCTCTGCGCTGCTGACCCGTCTCCGCTCGGGATGGTTTCCTGTTGGCCCCGCTGTGGACTGGACTCCCGCTGATGTGTTGGATCCACTGTGGACTGGACTTTCACAATGTTATGTCAGACCCACTCGACATCCATTGCTTTCGGTCTCCCCTAGAGGGGGGGGGTTACCCACATATGCGGTCCTCTCCAAGGTTTCTCATAGTCATTCACCGACGTCCCACTGGGGTGAGTTTTTCCTTGCCCGTATGTGGGCTCTGTACCGAGGATGTCGTTGTGGCTTGTACAGCCCTTTGAGACACTTGTGATTTAGGGCTATATAAATAAACATTGATTGATTGATTGATTCATTTTGTGCACTAGTAAAAAAACATGACTTTGCCTTGAATTTGAATTTTTTTTTTTTTTTTTTCCACTAAAGAAGGGTTTGGTGAATGCGCATACGAAACTGGTGGAGTTCGGTACCTCCAACATGGTTAAGAACCACTGCTGTAGACTCATAAATAGGGGTATAACGATTGATCGCTATATGGATAGATCGATTCACATTCCTAAATTTCAAGTATATTACTTTCGATCAAAGATTGTTTTTAAAGGCCTACTGAAATGACATTTTTTAATTTAAACGGGGATAGCAGATCCATTCTATGTGTCATACTTGATCATTTTGCGATATTGCCATATTTTTGCTGATAGGATTTAGTATAGAACAACGACGATAAAGTTCGCAACTTTTGGTCTCTGATAAAAAAAAGCCTTGCCCCTACCGGAAGTAGCGTGACGTCACAGGAGGAAGGGCTGCTCACATTTTCCCATTGTTTTCAATGCAGCGAGAGAGATTCGGACCGAGAAAGCGACGATTACCCCATTAATTCGAGCGAGGATGAACGATTCGTGGATGAGGAACATGAGAGTGAAGGACTAGCGTGCAGTGCAGGATGTATCTTTTTTCGCTCTGACTGTAACTTAGGTACAAGGCTTTATTGGATTCCACACTCTCTCCTTTTTCTATTGTGGATCACGGATTTGTATTTTAAACCACCTCGGATACTATATCCTCTTGAAAATGAGTCGAGAACGTGAAATGGACATTCACAGTGACTTTTATCTCCACAACAATACATCGGTGAAGCTCTTTAGCTACGGAGCTAACGTGATAGCATCGGGCTTAAATGCAGATAGAAACAAAATAAATAAACCCCTGACTGGAAGGATAGACAGAAAATCAACAATACTATTAAACCATGGACATGTAAATACACGGTTAATGCTTTCCAGGCTGGCGAAGCTTAACAATGCTTTTGCTAATGACGCCATTGAAGCTAATTTAGCAACGGGACCTCACAGAGCTATGCCAAAAACATTAGCTATCCACCTACGCCAGCCAGCCCTCATCTGCTCATCAACACTCGTGCTCACCTGCGTTCCAGCGATCGACGGAGCGACGAAAGACTTCACCCGATCATAGATGCGGTCGGCGGCCCGGAGACGGAGGAAGTCAAGGTGAGGTCGGCGGCTAGCGCGTCTGCTATCCATCTCAAAGTCCTCCTGGTTGTGTTGCTGTAGTCCGCCGCTAATACACCGATCCCACCTACAACTTTCTTCTTTGCAGTCTTCATTGTTCATTAAACAAATTGCAAAAGATTCACCAACACAGATGTCCAGAATACTGTGGAATTTTGAGATGAAAACAGAGCTTTTTGTATTGGATTCAATGGGGCCGAATACTTCCGTTTCAACGATTGACGTCACACGCATACGTCATCATATATAGACGTTTTCAACCGGAAGTTTAGCGGGAAATTTAAAATTGCACTTTATAAGTTAACCCGGCCGTATTGGCATGAGTTGCAATGTTAAGATTTCATCATTTATATATAAACCATCAGACTGTGTGGTCGGTAGTAGTGGGTTTCAGTAGGCCTTTAAGGGAATCGATCGATTTTATCAATACAACAAAAAAAAAACATTGGGTTTAAGAAGGGCAGACTTTATATGAAGTTTAGCACTTTTGATGATAAGAACGTTAAGTCTGTTTGCACGTCTGTGGCTTCATCAAAACAAAAATGGCGGATAACAACTGAAAACGCTTCAAGACAATATCTTAATAATAACAACACAATAAAATTTAGCTACAGCAAGATTGCAAAAGCCACGACAAAGAAACTTTTTTTTTGTAAGGGGCGCCGGAAGTTGGCAGACCCGCCTGATCTGTCTCCCTGTAATGTTTGTCTGCTCTTGAAGGGGATTGCGCTGAAAATCTTAATTTCCCCTCAGGGATTATTAAAGTATTTCTGATTCTGAAACGACATAGCACAATAATATAAAGCCACACAACACAACTTTGAGCTACAAACGACGCAACCGACAGAACGGGATTGACAGCGGAGCAAGTTAAGGCAACGCACCGACTTCCGGAACACAACATGCTACTGGCAGCCATGGAAAAGTCATTTCGTCAGAAATAAATAAAGGTGTACAGCTCCACTAATGGACATTGGAGTGTTACTTTCAAAGGCAAAATTAAAGTATTTCTAGAAACATAATTTTATATGGGACTTTATTGTATAGTACATGTTCCAAAAAGAAAAAAAGCATAAAACACCACCAGAATTAGAGATATTACAAGTCAAAGTGATGAAGCTTAGTGTTACGCTCATGACTTGGTGTAACTAAACATTACCCTATAAGATGAAGGCAATTGCCTTTTATTGATATTTGAAATGTATTCAATGTTTATAAATGAATATTTAAATATACTAAATGTAAAAAAAGTTAATAAATATTCAAAATAAGATCATCAAATGAAATCTAGTTTGGTTACGCCATCATGAGCGCAACACAAGGTTGTAAAAGTTTCAACTACAATTCTAAATAAGATGTCAAAAGCAAACTGAAATCAAATACACACAGCTTAAAGATTGATCAATACCTATTTAAATTGAGTAATACATAAATATGATGATTTATCAAAATATAAAATAAATATACCTGAACAGATGGATACACCAAAAAGTAACGCTATGAATCATGTTTTTCCAAGTTTTTGGGGCATTTTTATGCTATTTCCAAGAATCTCCTTTTTATTATCGTTGATTTTAAATGGTCAAACTAATGCATATTATATATGCATGCCTAGTTAACAAAACAAAAGTCATATTTATTTTGATTGTTACATTTTGAAGTACATTTGTGCAGGTGGGTGCGAATGTACCCATTACCAGAGCTGTACACAAATAGAAGAGATGGATGAAGAGAGCTATGGAAATTAGGAATCCAGGGGCCAACACCATCAACAGGGATGACACTGTCCTTTATCGACAACGCCCGGACGGAGAACAGATACTGTACGGCGAACTTTATTTAGCAGGTAAATCTACAATTAAAATGTTGGTTACCGTACTTTTATTGAAAGTTGCTTGAATGTTGAAAATGTGAGCAGAAAATGTTTACTCTCGTTAATTCAACCTACTGTTGGTTGCACTTTATTCAAATAAGATGTGAATGCAGTGGCCATTAATTTGTGTTTACTTGCTTGTATGTATCCATAATTTCTTAGTACCAAATTCCTTTACAAGGAAAACCATGAAAATAGGAAACTTCACCTGCAGTGTCCAGTATCCACTATTTATTTCAGTCATACATGTTAAGGACTATGTTAAGGTAACGTGCGGAGTCCCCCAGGGTTCGGTTCTTGGCCCTGCACTCTTTAGAAAGTACATGCTGCCGCTAGGCGACATCATACGCAAATACGGTGTTAGCTTTCACTGTTATGCTGATGACACCCAACTCTACATGCCCCTAAAGCTGACCAAAACGTCGGATTGTAGTCAGCTGGAGGCGTGTCTTAATGAAATTAAACAATGGATGTCCGCTAACTTTTTGCAAATCAACGCTAAGAAAACGGAAATGCTGATTATCGGTCCTGCTAGACACGACATCTATTTAATAATACCACCTTAACGTTTGACAACCAAATAATTACGCAAGGCGACTCGGTAAAGAATCTGGGTACTATCTTCGACCCAGCGCTCTCCTTTGAGTCACACATTAAGAGTGTTACTAAAACGGCCTTCTTTCATCTCCGTAATATCGCTAAAATGTGTTCCATTTTGTCCACTAGCGACGCTGAGATCATTATTCACGCGTTCGTTACGTCTCGATTACTGTAACGTATTATTTTCGGGTCTCCCTATGTCTAGCATTAAAAGATTACAGATGGTACAAAATGCGGCTGCTAGACTTTTGACAAGAACAAGAAAGTTTGATCATATAATGCCTATACTGTATATACCTTTATATACATATATAAATATATATACACCTATACTGGCTCACCTGCACTGGCTTCCTGTGCACTTAACATGTGACTTCAAGGTTTTACTACTTACGTATAAAATACTACACGGTCTAGCTCCAGCCTATCTTGCTGATTGTATTGTACCATATGTCCCGGCAAGAAATCTGCGTTCACAGAACTCCGGCTTTTTTCCCAAAGCCCCAAAAAAGTCTGCGGGCTATAGAGCGTTTTCTATTCGGGCTCCAGTACTCTGGAATGCCCTCCCGGTAACAGTTAGAGATGCTACCTCAGTAGAAACATTTAAGTCCCATCTTAAAACTCATTTGTATACTCTAGCCCAGGGGTGGGCAAATAATTTTTACCGGGGGCCGCATGAGCAACCCGAGCACTGCTGGAGGGCCACATCGACAATATTTCAATTACATTTTGCTCAATATTATTTTTGATATATACCGTAAGATAAATAATAATCATAATAATCATAATAATAATAATTAATAATACTTTCATTTAACCTAACTTAACTTTATACCAAAAGCACTGCTTTGGAAATCATTTGTACCCCTTTCAGAGATCACATTTAGTTCCCCTTATACATCCTCATGTTGCACAATGAAATGTAAGCATAGGATGAAGTGTGCATTCCTGTAACTTTCTCTAGTAACAGCATTCCATGATTAATATAAATAAATTAACATTAATAATAAATGACAGTAAAATAAGCACACGTATGACTGAGGAGTCATAGTGTAACTTTGTGTGGTGTTTGAGTTGTCCGACTTTTTGTGTGGCCATAAACGCACCAGTGGTTTAGTGGTATGCATGTTGGTGACAGATGACAAGTTGGTTTTGGCCTGGTTTGTACGGCAGAAAATGACTCGTTTTTCGAGATAGAAGTGTTTTACTCATGTTTTTGGTGTGGTTATGGCCGAATAAAAACAGTTTTGCTCAATAAAGTGATCGATATAATTCCTGGCCTCGAAGCATCTCAATACACGTTACAATAATTGAACGGTGTTGACGAACACCGTTAGGGCCGCTTGTTGTCACTCAGAGTTGCATTGCAAAATTACACATAATAAATATGTTTATTTTGTTTAGAATTCAGATGGGATTTGATTTGGTGCGCGGCATATATTTGCTGTGCGCAGAGGACGCTTGAGCAGTGCGCAATTGCGCAGGCGCGCACCTTAGAGGGAACGTTGCTTGGCAGTCCATGTCTTGTTGAAAACACGCCATTCGTCATCAACTTTTCCCTTTTTAGCGTCTCGGGTGTAAACCGTGCATCACTTGTCGCTGTGCACCTTCATTCACAGGTTACACCCGGACATACGCCCATAAATAACACTTTTCAAAATAAAAGCAGCACAGTTGTATTGCACGCACGACATAGATGTTTTTTCAACTTTATTTTGTAATTTGTGATTGCAGCTGTTCACATTCACTCACAATCACGCACGCGCATACGTCCACACGGAAGTAATACAAATAACGCTTTTCAAAACAAAAGCAGCACCGTTGTATTGCACACTCGAGATAGATACTTCTTTAAATTTATTTTGTAATTTATGATTGGCCTCACGCGGGCCGGACAGGGACGTACAAAGGGCCGGATGTGGCCCGCGGGCCGCAAAATGCCCAGGTCTGCTTTAAATAGACCCCCATTTTAGACTAGTTGATCTGCGGTTTATTTTCTTTCTCCTCTGCCCCCCTCTCCCTTGTGGAGGGGGAGACAAACAGGTCCGGTGGCCATGGATGAAGTGCTGACTGTCCAGAGTCGGAACCCGGGGTGGACCGCTAGCCTGTGTATCAGTTGGGGACATCTCTGCGCTGCTGACCCGTCTCCGCTCGGGATGGTTTCTTGCTGGCCCCACTATGGACTGGACTCTCGCTGTTATGTTAGATCCACTATGGACTGGACTCTCACTATTATGTTAGATCCACTATGGACTGGACTCTCACTATTATGTTAGATCCACTATGGACTGGACTTTCACTGATATGTTGGATCCACTATGGACTGGACTTTCACAATATTATGTCAGACCCACTATGGACTGGACTCTCACTATTATGTTAGATCCACTATGGACTGGACTTTCACTGATATGTTGGATCCACTATGGACTGGACTTTCACAATATTATGTCAGACCCACTATGGACTGGACTCTCACTATTATGTTAGATCCACTATGGACTGGACTTTCACTGATATTTTGGATCCACTATGGACTGGACTTTCACAATATGATGTCAGACCCACTATGGACTGGGCTCTCACTATTATGTTAGATCCACTATGGACTGGACTCTCTCTATTATGTTAGATCCACTATGGACTGGACTCTCACTATTATGTTAGATCTACTATGGACTGTAATCTCTCACTATTATGTTAGATCCACTATGGACTGGACTCTCACTATTATGTTAGATCTACTATGGACTGGACTTTCACAATATTATGTCAGACCGACTATGGACTGGACTCTCACTATTATGTTAGATCCACTGTGGACTGGACTCTCACTATTATGTTAGATCCACTATGGACTGGACTCTCACAATATAATGTTAGATCCACTATGGACTGGACTCTCCCTATTATGTTAGATCCACTATGGACTGGACTCTCACTATTATGTTAGATCTACTATGGACTGTACTCTCTCACTATTATGTTAGATCCACTATGGACTGGACTCTCACTATTATGTTAGATCTACTATGGACTGGACTTTCACAATATTATGTCAGACCCACTATGGACTGGACTCTCACTATTATGTTAGATCCACTATGGACTGGACTCTCACTATTATGTTAGATCCACTATGGACTGGACTCTCACTATTATGTTAGATCCACTATGGACTGGACCAGGGGTGGGCAATTAATTTTTACCGGGGGCCGCATGAGCTACCCGAGCACTGCTGGAGGGCCACATCGACAATATTTCAATTAAATTTTGCTCAATATTATTTTTGATATATACCGTAAGATAAATAATAATAATAATAATAATAATAGTAATACTTCAACATAGTGTGTGTAACAGCATTCCATGACTAATATATATAAATTAACATTAATAATAAATGACAGTAAAATAAGCACACGTATGACTGAGGAGTCATAGTGTAACTTTGTGTGGTGTTTGAGTTGTCCGACTTTTTGTGTGGCCTTAAACGCACCAGTGGTTTAGTGCTATGCGTGTTGGTGACAGATGACAAGTTGGTTTTGGCCTGGTTTGTACGGCAGAAAATGACTAGTTTTTCGAGATAGAATTGTTTTACTCATGTTTTTGGTGTGGTTATGTCCGAATATAAACAGTTTTGTTCAATAAAGTGATCGATATAATTCCTGTCCTCGAAGCATCTCGATAGACGTTACAATAATTGAACGGTGTTCAATTGAACGGTGTTGACGAACACCATTAGGGCCGCTTGTTGTCACTGTCACTCAAAGTTGCATTGCAAAATTCCATAGAATAAATATGTTTATTTTGTTTAGAATTCAGATGGGATTTGATTTGGTGCGCGGCATATATACTTGCTGCGCGCAGCGGACGCTTGAGCAGTGCGCAATTGCGCAGGCACGCACCTTAGGTGAGGGGACGTTGCTTTGCAGTTCATGTGTTGTTGAAAACACGGCATTCCTCATCAACTTTTCTCTTTTTGGCGTCTCGGGTGTAAACCGTGCATCACTTGTCGCTGCATGTGCACCTTCACTCGCAGGTTACACACGGACACACGCCCATAAATAATACTTTTCAAAATAAAAGCAGCACAGTTGTATTGCGCGCGCAGGACATAGATGTTTTTTCAACTTTATTTTGTAATTGCAGTTGTTCACATTCACTCACAATCACGCATACGTCCACACGGAAGTAATACAAATAACGATTTTCAAAACAAAAGCAGCACCGTTGTATTGCACACTCGACATAGATACTTTTTTAAATTTATTTTGTAATTTATAATTGGCCTCACGCGGGCCGGACAGGGACGCACAAAGGGCCGGATGCGGCCCACGGGCCGCAGAATGCCCAGGTCTGGACTGGACTTTCACAATATTTTGTCAGACCCACTATGGACTGGACTCTCACTATTATGTTAGATCCACTATGGACTGGACTCTCACTATTATGTTAAAACCACTATGGACTGGACTCTCACAATATTATGTTAGATCCACTATGGACTGGACTGTCACTATTATGTTAGATCCACTATGGACTGGATTCTCACTGGTATGTTGGATCCACTATGGACTGGACTTTCACAATATTATGTCATACCCACTCGACATCCTTTGCTTTCGGTCTCCCCTACAGAGGGGGGTTACCCACATATGCGGTCCTCTCCAAGGTTTCTCACAGTCATTCACATCGACGTCCCACTTGGGTGAGTTTTTCTTGCCCTAATGAGGGCTCTGTACCGAGGATGTCGTTGTGGCTTGTGCAGACCTTTGAGACACTTGTGATTTGGGGCTATATAAATAAACATTGATTGATTGATTGATTGATGTTGAATTTTGATGGCATAAAGTTACTGAATTGACCGTTTCAGATTGTACCATTCTGAAAAAAATATTATCGTCCCTGAATCGTATCAGCAACCAAAATTTCTGAATCGAATCGTCGTTAAAAACGAATCGTTACACCCCCTGACCTAACAACATAGAACCTTAAGTTAGCACCAACAACACTACAGTAGGGAGACTATTTAGGCACTAGAAGACTGTTGACAGCTGTGCCAAACTGACGATCATTTTACACCTTACGAGTCGACAATATTACGATGTTGTATCATCGCGATGATGAGTTGTTATCAAACCTTGCAGCTCTGCTAGCTAAATGGACGAGTTGGCCTCATTACCTTCAGCTAGTTAGCGCATGCTAACATGCAGAGGTACGTTTGTTTACGACTCATAAGAGCTGTTTTAAGTTCATTAAGACGCTTTGTTGACTACACCGATCATGTTATCGCAATGTGTTGTGTTAACAACGAACAAAGCGTAATATTTCTTACCATGTTTGTCTCTGCCCGTCTCCCTTTCCTCCCATCAAGCTGGCTAACGCGTGTAAAGTTGTTGCAGAAACAAAAGGTGTTCCGGTTGAAACTATGCTTTTCACAATAAAATACACAGCCACGTTTTAGTCGTTGGTAAATCCCAAACAACGCACCAAATACGGTTTTTTCATTCTTTGAAGAATATAGCAGTTAATATTGTACGCACATACTAAAGTTTTTTTGCTATAAAAAGTAAAGGTACCAACAATGGGTTGCAATGATGCTTTTATAATGAAACACTTTGCCGGAAGTGACCAAATCATTGTTGTGAATGATCAGTTCCAATAAGTACGAGTGTCCGCACGTCTCTCTGAATGTTTAGACACGTACTGGAGAGGTTACAGGTCAAGTGGAAGTCGTACCGACACCGGTTTGTGCCTTGGATTGCACTTAACATTTCTAAAAATGAGAAAACCCTCCGACACGTGAAAAAGCGCTCTGAGGACAAGTTGGTCCCGGACGAAGAGGTGTCAGGAAGCCTGCTGCGGCTCTTCAGAGTCCTCTACAGTCATGGGGCTCATCGTCAAGTGGACCTGCAGGCGGTCAAAGGTCATTTTCACGTACAGGTGACAAGTGGCAACGAACTTAGTGCACACGATGCCATGTTCCGCTCACTTGGCTTCTGTATTGAGCGGAAGCGGAGTACACTGCCTGATGCAGGCTGCGGGGTGTTCGTCTCAAGAGGGGTGGTACCCAAAGGAGCTACAGTTGCCATGTACCCTGGCACCATCTACCAACCCTACGAGCCTATTCTTCTGCAGTCCATCAGAAACCCGTTTGTGTTTCGATGTCTCGATGGTGTCTTGGTTGACGGGAACGACAAAGCCGTCTCCAAAATGGTGTACAAGTCCTGCAGTGCCAGGGACCGAATGGGCCCTTTCGTGATGAGTGACACCAGCTGGCTCACGGTCAGCCCAGATAACCCGCTCGCAGTGGGCCAGTATGTGAACAACTGCTCCAACGAGTGGCCTGCCAACGTGTGTTACCAGGAGTACGATGTCCCCGACACGTTTCCCATTGAGCTTCGCCGATATCTTCCCAATGTCAACTATGGCCCTCACTCACAGGGACCTCTTCGGTGCGTGGTGCTCGTATCGCTCCGTGACATTACAGCAGGCGATGAGCTCTTTTCCAACTACTACACAATTGTACACTAGTCCAGTGTTTTTCAACCTTTTTTGAGCCAAGGCACATTTTTTCCAGAGGCACACCACCAGCAGAAATCATAAACTCAGTTGACAGTTAAAAGTCATTGTCGCAATTGTTGGATATGACTTTAAATCAGTGGTTCTTAACCTTGTTGGAGGTACCGAACCCCACCAGTTTCATATGCACATTTACCGAACCCTTCTTTAGTGAAAAATAAAATGTTGTTTTTTTTCAAATTCAAGACAAAGTTATATGTTTTTTGTAACACTTTAGTATGGGGATCATATTCTAAGTAACAAAGACTTAAAGGCCAACTGAAATGAAATTTTCTTATTTAAACGGACATAGCAGATCCATTCTATGTGTCATACTTGATCATTTTGTGATATTGCCATATTTTTGCTGAAAGGATTTAGTAGAGAACAACGACGATAAAGTTCGCAACTTTTGATCGCTGATAAAAAAAAGCCTTGCCTGTACCGGAAGTAGCGTGACGTCACAGGAGGAAGGGCTGCTCACATTTTCCCATTGTTTTCAATGCAGCGAGAGAGATTCGGACCGAGAAAGCGACGATTACCCCATTAATTTGAGCGAGGATGAAAGATTCGTGGATGAGGAACGTGAGAGTGAAGGACTAGAGTGCAGTGCAGGACGTATCTTTTTTCGCTCTGACCGTAACTTAGGTACAAGGGTTAATTGGATTCCACACTGTCTCCTTTTTCTATTGTGGATCACGGATTTGTATTTTAAACGACCTCGGATACTATATCCTCTTGAAAATGAGAGTCGAGAACGCAAAATGGACATTCACAGTGACTTTTATCTCCATGACAATACATCGGTGAAGCTCTTTAGCTACGGAGCTAACGTGATAGCATCGGGCTTAAATGCAGATAGAAACAAAACAAATAAACCCCTGACTGGAAGGATAGACAGAAAATCAACAATACTATTAAACCATGGACATGTGACTACACGGTTAATGCTTTCCAGGCTGGCGAAGCTTAACAATGCTGTTGTTAACGACGCCATTGAAGCTAGCTTAGCAACGGGACCTCACAGAGCTATGCCAAAAACATTAGCTATCCACTTACGCCAGCCAGCCCTCATCTGCTCATCAACACCCGTGCTCACCTGCGTTCCAGCGATCGACGGAGCGACGAAAGACTTCACCCGATCATAGATGCGGTCGGCGGCCCGGAGACAGAGGAAGTCAAGGTGAGGTCGCCGGCTAGCGCGTCTGCTATCCATCTCAAAGTCCTCCTGGTTGTGTTGCTGTAGTCCGCCACTAATACACCGATCCCACCTACAACTTTCTTCTTTGCAGTCTTCATTGTTCATTAAACAAATTGCAAAAGATTCACCAACACAGATGTCCAGAATACTGTGGAATTTTGAGATGAATACAGAGCTTTTTGTATTGGATTCAATGGGGCCGAATACTTCCGTTTCAACGATTGACGTCACGCGCATACGTCATCTTACATAGACGTTTTCAACCGGAAGTTTAGCGGGAAATTTAAAATTGCACTTTATAAGTTAACCCGGCCGTATTGGTATGTGTTGCAATGTTAAGATTTCATCATTGATATATAAACTATCAGACTGCGTGGTCGGTAGTAGTGGGTTTCAGTAGGCCTTTAGTATTGAATCAAAATCAATGTTATTATGAATTATTGACCTATCCAATGTTCCCATTACTTCACATCAAATATTGCACTTTGAAAACTATTTTTGGTGGAAAATTTAGCATATTTTGTGTTTGCCATTAAAAACATAGTTTTGTTTGACAAAAAAGGGCGGAAAACAAACAAACAAAAAAACTACATAAAAAAAACTAAAACATTTTGAAATGAGGAATAGATCTGAAGTTCATGTAGACTCCAGAGATTTAAGCGTTAAATATAAAATGTATGTATGCCCTGGCACACCATTATCATCATTTCATGACCCAAGCAAAACACTTTTTATACTGAAATAAATACACCTACAACTTATTAAATAAAAACATAGAAAAAATTACCAGCAGCGGTAAAGTTTAGATCCATGAAGGAAAGAAAAAAGTGAATGAATGTTTATAACTGAATACATTTACATATGTATACACATTTGTTTTCTTTTGTATTATTTTTTTAAATGAATTAATTAACGTTTATGACAACCTTTTTCCAAAACACAATATAGAATGTGAGATATAACAAGATAATGCATACATTTGTCATTTGTTTTCAAAACGCTTTCAAAAAAGTGGGACCCCAAAAATGTACTGTGGGACCCCATTTTTATGACTTGATGGGGTCCCTGGGACCCCATTTTGAAAATTCCTAGCACCAACACTGCTGTCAACAGAGGAGAAAAAATGCTTTATTTAAATAAATATATTACTTATAAAGCAAGTTTGAGTATCATTGGCAAATGTTCACATAGTCCCGGCCTTGGCGTGCATATATGTGTCCTCTTTTTGCAATTTCAGAATATGGTCAGCCTATTTATGTGGGCTTGAAAAGAGAGTGTGCTGTCCAGGATGACACCCAGACTCCTAACTTGGGAGGAGGGTGAGACGGAGGAATGGCAGAGAGTAACGGACAAGCTGTTGGTTTTGGCTAGAATGAGGTTTGTACCTACAAGTAAGATAACATTGTAAACAGAGTGTCTCTTAATAAAAGTCCTGGCCCTGATGGTTTACTCTTTGAATTATGTCAAACATTTTGTGCGTCTTCAACAAAGCTTTAGATTTAGGCTAACTGGCAGAAACAATGAAACAAGGTACCATCACTCTTGTACCTAAACCTAAGATATTCTCTAGTAAAAACTGGAGGTCCATTACTTTGCTGAACTCAGATTACAAAATTCTAACTTCTTTATATGCTAGAAGACCAAAACCTTCTTTGGAAGAAATCCTTTCATGAAAGGTGGTCACATATCCGACAATGTTTAGTGCTGGATATGATGGACTACTCTGCGATGAGGTGGCGACTTGTCCAGTGTGTACCCCGCCTTCCGCCCGATTGTAGCTGAGAGAGGCCACGA
Source organism: Entelurus aequoreus (assembly GCF_033978785.1). Lineage (NCBI taxonomy): Eukaryota > Metazoa > Chordata > Actinopteri > Syngnathiformes > Syngnathidae > Entelurus > Entelurus aequoreus. Next base: position 25,860,629 of record NC_084744.1, on the reverse strand, counting down.
AGGGAATAAGAGGTAGAAAATGGATAGATGGATGGATGGATGATGGACTACTCACATCTTTTATTCTTTCTTTTACATTTCTATAAAGCTTTCGACTCTGTAGAACATAAGTTCATAAATAAAGCCAAGACGTATTTGGGGTTGGTGTCAAGTTTAGAAAAATGGTCCAAACTATTTATAATGGTATTAACAGCAGTGTCGCTCTTTGGGAAGGTTCCTCTCAAAGATTTGAACTTAAACGAGGTATCAGATATGGTTGTCCAATTTCTCCTCTTTGTTTTTAATTACAGCTGATATGTTGAACTTCTACATGGTCAACTGCATTCACGCAGAAGGAATCAGTGTTGGAGAACAAACTGTATTAATTCTTAGCCAACTAGCAGACAATACTTGCATCTTTCTCCAAAATGACCAGCAGGTCCCAGTCTTCTTCCAGGGTTTGCAGGACTTTTAACATGCTTCTGGTTTGGTGATTCATAGGAGGAAGAAGTGTGAAATAATGTTTAAAAGTTGTCCACCAAAAGTTGTTGCATTCTGGGGGAAAAACTAAAGAAGTACAGGTGGAAATAATTCCTACATTTTTGTAAGTCATATTTAGCCAAATTCGTACTAGATGTTCCTCCAGAATGCACATTTTGTCATACTGAAAAACAATCAGCCATTTGTTTTTTCATTGTCCCTTCTCCCAATTGTTTTGCACTGAAGTGTCATTTATGCTTTACTACTTTCCACACAATTGTTGAGCTAAAAAAAGAAATGGTTTTCTTTTTAGATTGTAATTTTAATCAAAAGGTGGGGAATGCAATAAAAGTGTTATGTCTTTTAGGTACATTTCACATTCCTAAATCCAGAGTGTTATCATGCAAACCAAATATAACAACTAAAAACATGTACAAGTGACTAGAAATAAAGGAAAATAAAAATGCCATCTTAACCTCCCACCTTCTAAAAACAATTGTAAAAACCATCACCATCAGAGAAAATATAAATGTAGTTTCATTTTGTTTGCTATCAATGTTTTCTAGCTAGCAACGTTAGCTATGGTTATGGTGTTAGTTTATTCCCAGCATTTGTTGCCACTATCTTAATAATTCCACTGTAGGCCCTCTTTGACTTCCTGTTGGATTTGTTTCTGCAACTGCCTTCTGGACATTGGATTTATGCCTCTTTTTTTTTACTCTTTTTGAACTTTCCAGTGACACAATAATTGCTTGTAGCTGTCATTAGATGAGGATCAGAATCATTTCAATGTACACAAACAAATAGTGTATTGGGAAGAATGACTCTAAAATATTGTAAATAATTGTATACATTGTTGTTTTTACTGTAAATCCTCCTTAAGGTGCTCACATATCCCCATGCTTTAACTGTGAAATACAATTTTATAATTGTTTCCCTAATTTAAAGAATTTAGCCAAATTGTAATAATATAGATAGCAATACACTGAACAAGTAAGAATAAAATGTGTTTATGAACGTGTGAATAAAAGTTAGCACAGAATAAAAAGAAGGCAGAGATTAATTCATTGATTAATATACGAAGTCATTAATGTCTCAAATAGAATTGTTTTACAATGTCTATAACTTTATTTTTCTATTGAAAAATACGTTTTCTCTCTGTTTTTGAAGGGCTGAATAAAGTCTTGTCAACATCAGAATCGCAATTTTTTTTAGATGACATTTTTCTCCGAGGTTATATTTAACTTCATTTTTGTGAAGAATTGTTGTACATTTTTGCTTAGTTTTCTTTGTACGTCATTTTGACTGTTTGAAAAAGCACCAAATCATTGAATTTCAATATTTTATATTCAAATGGAGTGTTTGAATGTTCTCTATATCCAATATTATGTAAAAAAGGGCCAAAGTCGGAACCTGAAAAACAAAACAGATTTGAATCTGAAAAAGATGCGGAACTTGGAAAAAAGTAAATGAAACTGTAAAAAGTAAAAATGTAATCTGAAAAAGTAGAAAGCTGTAATATTAAAATATACATAAATGACAAGAAATAATTAATAAAAACATATTTTTGTGTGAAAATTATATTTAACCTGAAAAATATTTTTTATTTTGAATACACTGAGGTATTTTTAAACATCTGAACTTTTAGTTTCAGAGTACATTTTTTTTCAAGTGCAAAACTTTTGTCCCTAATGTACCTCCATATAAATGAATGAGCAAGTAAACAACAATTAATGGCCAATGCATTAACCTCTTATTTGAATAAAGTGCAACCAACACTTTATCTTCAATTAACTACACTCAACTTTTTCTGCTCACATTTCAAACATTCAAGCACACGTCACACACCTTCTCTTAAAGGCACACACACACACACACGCACACACACCCACACACACACACACACACACACACACACACACACACACACACACACACACACACACACACACACACACACACACACACACACACACACACACACACACACACACACACATCACTATTGTCTTGTGGTGTTTATGACCTTTCTCCACCACCGTAGTTATCCGCCATTTTAGTTTTGGTGAGGCCTCAGACGGGGAAATAGACGTAACATTTCAAATGTTTATTATTACAAGTGTTAAACTTCATATAGAGTCTGACGTTCTTAGATCCAATGTTTTCCTCTCAATAAAATGGATGGATTCCCTTTTAAAAAGGATGTTGGATCCTCTTGGAAGGCAAAGTTTAGCAGCACAAATGGATGTAGTTGACATTGAGGAATATGTACGCTGCTCAAATCTCTCAGTAAAGTTATTCATTGGATTATACCTTTTGTTTTGAACTTTATTACACCTTGGAGCGCTTTTTCCGGTCCATTTTTTTCCTGCTTTCCCTATCTGCGCCTAATGACTGAGCTACGTGACGTCATTTCTTGTGATGTCCCACGTGGCATTTCTTGTGGGACGGGATTCGTTCCCAGGGATTCGAATAAAGAACCAACTCTTTTTCTTTACTATAGTGGTCTCTATAACGGGTACCGGTTCTCAAAAAGGGATTCGAGTCCGAGGACTCGGTCCTTTTCTTATCGAACAACCGGGAAAATCGGTTTTTGAGTATCATCCCTAGGTACATTACATGGGACATGGAAGTGTCAAAGAGCTTGGTAGATGAGAATACATCTAAAGGTCAAATATAGTGTAGAAATGCACCCAATTGCAGGAAATGTAGTCTTCATTTTCTACATTTTCTTTCAGGGTTTGTGTGGCAGCACTTTCTGCTGATAAATATCTTTGTTTTTTTATCAAAGGGTGTTCACATCCCTGCAATTTGACAATGTCTTTAATTGAGTGTAGTGAGGTGTGTGTAAATGTATCTCCATGTCACTAACACCATACCTGCCTTCATAGTGTCAGTGTGTCACTATTTCATCTTGATCTTGTTCTTGATGGAGCCTGGTGTATAGCTTGCTTTTGTCTAACTCTGCTTTACTTATCCTTGCTTTTACACCGAGTTCTGGATTGAAAAGAGCACAGTTGGAATGTAGGTTGTTAGACAAAGTTCAAGTCATGAAGTAGAGGGCATGGGCATGGTTGTTGAGGGTATGAAGGTTTTGGACAATGTGGACAATGTCACATTGGCTGTTGTTATGCTGTTTGGACTTATGCCTGCCCTCAACCTTGGCTACACTTTTGAGCTCATCCAAAACATTTGCATGGAGCTGCTTTGATCATTAGTGAGGTCTTAGAACATGCTACTTGGAAGCTTCAACGTGTTGAGCTGGTGTAAAGATGGAAAAGCACAACTGTAGGACAACATTGCAAAATTATGTGTGTCCCAAAGTCACCAGCCTTGGCGTCACTATAGACAGCGATTTTAAATTTGACAAACAAGTCAATGGCGTTTTAAAATCGTGTTTTTATCGTCTTCGTCTTTTAGCAAAGGTAAAACCATTTTTATCTTTTAACCTTTTTGAACAAGTCGTGCATGCTTTTATTTCAAGTCGCCTGGACTACTGCAATGCACTTTATGCTGGCATTAGCCAAAAAGCTCTCTCCGGGTTGCAGTTAGTCCAGAACGCGGCAGCACGACTTTTAACAGAGCCAGGAAACGCCAGCATATAACCCCAATTCTTCGGAGTTTGCACTGGCTCCCTGTTCATTTTAGAATTGATTTTAAATCCTTGCTGTTTGTTTTTAAAGCTTTACATGGACTGGCACCTCAGTATATCTCGGACCTCATCCAAATTTACATTCCTGCGCGCGCTCTGAGATCCGAGAGCCAGCTCCAGCTCGTGGTGCCCAGGACGAGACTTAAAACCAGGGGAGACAGGGCCTTCTCTGTGGTCGGCCCTAAACTCTGGAACACTCTGCCCCTCCATGTTCAAACTGCTTCCACAGTGGAGTGTTTTAGGTCTCGTCTTAAGACCCACTTTTATTCCTTTGGCTTTTAACACTACGTGAGTTGTGTGGTCTTCTGTCCTCTGTTGTCCTGTGTGTTTTTTTTTTAATAAATTTGATGTCTATTTTACTGTTTTAATTGGTTTTACCCTTTAAAATCTTTTTTAATCATATTTATTTTTATATTGTCTCTGTATTGGTTTTCTATTCATTTATTCTTTGTTTTTATTCAGTTATTGGTATAGCATAATATTGTTTTTAATATTGTTTTTAACATGGCTGTGCAGCACTTTGGAAACATTCTTGTTGTGTAAATGTGCTATATAAATAAAGTGGATTGGATTGGATTGAACATACATTTTCATACATTGTATACATTGCATTGTCCTTTTGCAAACAACTCAATGTTCTAATAACTCCTTATATTACTCAAGCAGAAATGTGCAAAGAAACAATATACATTGTACAGTACTATCATAGGGTATTACACCTTTCATTAATCAGGTGACAATTGGCGAGGCTTCATTAAAGACTTGGCCTGAACTTTACTCTTAAAGGCCTACTGAAACCCACTACTACCGACCACGCAGTCTGATAGTTTATATATCAATGATGAAAATCTTAACATTGCAACACATGCCAATACGGCCGGGTTAACTTATAAAGTGCAATTTGAAATTTCCCGGGAAATATCCGTTGAAAACGTCTCGTATGATGACGTTTGCGCGTGACGTCACGAGGTCAAAGGAAGTATTCGGACCCAATGTGTCACCACACAAACTGCTCTGTTTTCATCGAACAATTCCACAGTATTCTGGACATCTGTGTTGGTGAATCTTTTGCAATTTGTTTAATGGACAATGGAGACTGCAAAAAAGGAAGTTGTAGGTGCGATCGGTGTATTAGAGACGGACTACAGCAACACCAACACCAGGAGGTTGTGTTGTGTTTGAGCTGGATAGCAGACGAGCTACCGTGAGTACAGCTTTGGCTTCCAAACATTTGATCGCTTGCCCGTACGTGCGTGTCGCTATGTGCATGTCACGTACGTAACTTTGGGGAAATATATGTTTCTTGCCGACTCTGATGGCGGCCGGGGTGTCGTCGAAAGCTACAATGCCCGTCGCCGCCGCTCCGTAGCTAAGTTAGCTTCAATGGCTCGTTAGCAACATCATTGTTAAGCTTCGCCAAGCTGGAAATTATTAACCATGTATTTACATGTTCATGGTTTAATAGTATTGTTGATCTTCTGTCTATCCTTCCAGTCAGGGTTTTTTTAAATTTTGTTTCTATCTGCATTGGAGCCTGACGCTATCACGTTAGCTCCGTAGCTAAAGTGCTTCAACGATGTATTGTCGTGGAGATAAAAGTCACTGTGAATGTCCATTTCGCGTTCTCGACTCTCATTTTCAAGAGGATATAGTATCCGAGGTGGTTTAAAATACAAATCCGTGATCCACAATAGAAAAAGGAGAGAGTGTGGAATCCAATGAGACCTTGTACCTAAGTTACGGTCAGAGCGAAAAAAAATATACTGCACTGCCTCTCTAGTCATTCACTCTAACGATCCTCATCCACAAATCTTTCATCCTCGCTCAAATTAATGGGGTAATCGTCGCTTTCTCGGTCCGAATCTCTCTCGCTCCATTGTAAACAACGGGGAATTGTGAGGAGTCCTACCTCTTGTGACGTCACGCTACTTCCGGTATAGGCAAGGCTTTTTTTAATCAGCGACCAAAAGTTGCGAACTTTATTGTCGTTTTTCTATACTAAATCCTTTCAGCAAAAATATGGCAATATCGCGAAATGATCAAGTATGACACATAGAATGGATCTGCTATTCCCGTTTAAATAAAAAAAATTCATTTCAGTAGGCCTTTAATCATTCATGAAACCTTTACAAAGAAAACTCTTATTTGTAAAAAGTAATGTCTCATTCCTTATTTTGAGTAAGCTTTAATTGTTATTATTTGTTACTGAAATTGTGTTTGCAATGATTTGGAGTAAGGTTTACTAAAGACAATTTCCAGTGTCAGTCTCTGAGGTACACGGTGCACTAAAGAGCCTGGACACAAGTAAAGCAGCAGGACCTGACCAAATTATACCTTTTCTCTTCAGATTGGCTGCACATTTTTTTGCTGAGCCTCTCTCATGTATTTTTCAATGAATGAATGAATGTATTTATTTGGGCAGACAGACATATATAGCAACACTTCATCACTCTTTGTAGTTTGACAGACATGCACCGAAAAGGGATACGGGAAAAAAGCAGGAATGCTTATCCATGTCCCGCCCCTAATTTACAATCAACTTATATGTTGGTGATATATGTTGGTTATATAGTCCAAGTTTCAACAGCAGATTTGATGGATACATGACAATTTCAGAACAAGTATAAGATATGATAATGACAAGTCAGTATACATACACCAATATGGATATAATAGCATTGAGTGACCATGATATTAGCTCCATCTTGCCTGGGTATCTTTTGTCTTCTGAACCCTTGTCTGGTGTGTTATGTCCCTTATTCCACAGTGACTTCTTTTGCACCTGTGTCCCACAGTTGAGATAGTCCAAACAACTAGACATGTTTTTGATAGTTTCCCAACAACACATTTTTTTTACCGCAAGGTTGAATACTCTTAGGCTAGAAGACAGATGAATTTCTCCGCTCACATTGTCCCACAGTTTCACCCCCGCTATAGATAACGTTTGAGCCTTGAATGTGGAATTTACTATGTTATGTTTGAATTTCAGAATTGTGGATCATCTCTGAGTGAAAACAGACTCTGTATATTTGCAGGTTGAGCCCTTTGTGTGGCCATAAACATAACTTGAAGGCTACTGTATTGGATTATATCATGTAGTTTAAGAAAATGACTCATTATGAACAGATCATTGGTATGAGCTCTATATGGGGCATAATGTACTGTGTATCATTCTAATTGTCTTTTTCTTTTCACTTTTTATGCCTTTTAACCTGAGTCTTACAAGTAAAAATCAGGAAATGGGCCTTTCTTCTTCCCCTGTTAAAAGGAGGTGAATCCACAAATATAAATAACTCGATTTCCAAATTGGGTTAATGTTGTAAGAATTAGTGAGAAGTGCTTTCTGATGACTTCACAGCCCTGAAACACTGCTCACATAAATCGTGATGTCTAATTATGCTGAATTAGCCAATAAAGTCATATTTGATATAACTTCAATTCCCAACCTTTTTGACACTTGGGCCCCATGTTCCCAGTACAAAGGGGCCCACTCAAATATGAACACTGAATGTGTAATCTTACACTTGATTGTTATGGTATTCAATGTGACCTACTTACAGTTGAACATGTGTAAACCTTGTCACATGATGTGAAACCACACTGCAAAAAGTCGGTGTTCAAAAACAAGAAAACAAATACAAAAATTAGGGGTATTTTACTTGAACTAAGGAAAATGATCTGCCAATAGAACAAATGGTAAATGGGTTATACTTGTATAGCGCTTTTCTACCTTTTGTAAGGAACTCAAAGCGCTTTGACACTATTTCCACATTCACTAATTCACACACACACACACACACACACACACACACACACACACACACACACACACACACACACACACACACACACACACACACACACACACACACACACACGCATACGCACACGCACACGCACACGCACACGCACACGCACACGCACACGCACACACACACACAGTTGTTATTGTTGATGAAAAGTAAGATGCAGGCTATGATTATTAGTGTCAATGTGGACTTCCTCACTGGTCAGACAACACAATGAAATGAAAATAATGTCAAAGAAGAGGGGAAGTGATGACTCCATGTTAGTTGGTAGAGTAAAAGACAAGCTGCAAAAAAAGAGGACTATGTCTAGAGTGTAGGCAGTGCTGTTAAGTTTCTCTGTGTGTGAATAAGTGGAAACTTTGAGGCATGATGCAGCTGACTTGTTGATCAACTAGTTTGAGAAGAATGTTTTTCTTTTCTTCATAAGTGGACTGTACTTTTCACTTTTGTAAATATTGACTTGTGTGTGAAGTCCTACTAATGGTGAACATCCAGTTGAAGAATTAGGCCATCAAGTTAAGCTCAATGGGTTGAAAAATGTGGATCAAGGATACTTGATTGAATTGATTTGACTTTTATATTTGAGATTGTCACCTTATTGTGGTTAAGAGCTACCAGCAGGAGCTTAGTCTTCAGGTGGCACACCCAAGCTGCACAGGTGTGACAAAGTACAATCCTCTTCTCCAGGATGGAGTTGGACTCACAGGGCCTGATTTATTCAAGGTTTGCGTGTACTAAAAGAGGTGCAAAGCTGATGGCACACGCAGAGCTGATCTACTAAACCTGTGCAAAGTGGATTGTGTCTCTTAAGTGAGCAGAATAAGGCGTGCAATCCGTCTCTGTCTTCATTAATATGCAAAATATATGCTGATCATTAAAACAGCCACAATACTGGGAGAAAATGCCAATGTAATGATTGATCACGCCCAATATGATTGATCAACACTCATGGCTGTGGTGCCAGCACTATTTAGCTTTTATTTAGTAAGTGTGCACACTGACACTTCCACGCACGGCTGCAGGATCACTGCTTGTGCTCCACACACACACATTTTACACATAGATAGATAATATCAGCAACATCATTTTATAACTGCTAAACCACTTAAGGGGCTAATTGAAACACATTTGATTGATGCGTTTTTGTGGACTTTATTAGTTTTTAATGTTCTTTTTTTTCAATATACAAAAGCAGTGAAGTTGTCACGTTGTGTAAATGGTAAATAAAAAGAGAATACAACAGATCATTTTCAACTTATATTCAATTGAATAGACTGCAAAGACAAGATACTAAACGTTCAAACTGGAAAACTTTATTTTTTGCAAATATTAGCTCACTTGGAATTTGATGCTTGCAACATGTTGTAAAAAAGCTGGCACAAGTGGCAAAAAAGAGTGAGAAAGTTGAGGAATGCTCATCAAAGACTTATTTGGAACATCCCACAGGTGAACAGGCTAATTGGGAACAGGTGGGTGCCATGATTGGCTATAAAAGCAGCTTCCATGAAATTCTCACTCATTCACAAACAAGGACGGGGCGAGGGTCACCACTTTGTCAACAAATGCCTGAGCAAATTGTTTAAGAACAACATTTCTCAACAAGGAATTTAGGGATTTCACCATCTACGCTCCGTAATATCATCAAAAGGTTCAGAGAATCTGGAGAAATCACTGCATGTAAGCGGCAAGGCTGAAAAACAACATTGAATCCCCATGACCTTCGATCCCTTAGGCAGTACTGCATTAAAAAGTGACATCAGTGTGTAAAGGATATCACCACATGGGCTCAGGAACACTTCAGAAAACCACTGTCAGTAACTACAGTTGGTCGCTACACCTGTAAGTGCAAGTTAAAACTCTACTATGCAAAGCAAAAGCCATTTATCAACAACACCCAGAAACGCCACCAGCTTCACTGGGCCCGAGCTCATCTAAGATGGACTGATACAAAGTCTGACGAGTCCACATTTCAAATTGTTTTTAGAAACTGTGGAGGTCGTGTCCTCCGGACCAAAGAGGAAAAGAACCATGCGGACTGTTCTATGGTCAAAGTGTAAAAGGCAGCATGTGTGATGGTATGGGGGTGTATTAGTGCCCAAGACATGGGTAACTTACACATCTGTGAAGGCGCCATTAATGCTGAAAGGTACATACAGGTTTTGGAGCAACATATGTTGCCATCCAAGCAACATTACCATGGACGCCCCTGCTTATTTCAGCAAGACAATGCCAAGCCACGTGTTACATCAACGTGGCTTCATAGTAAAAGAGTGCGGGTACTAGACTGGCCTACCTGTAGTCCAGACCTGTCTCCCATTGAAAATGTGTGGCGCATTATGAAGCCTAAAATACCACAACGGAGACCCCCGGACTGTTGAACAACTTAAGCTGTACATCAAGCAAAAATGGGAAATAATTCCACCTGAGAAGCTTAAAAAATGTGTCTCCTCAGTTCCCAAACGTTTACTGAGTGTTGTTAAAAGGAAAGGCCATGTAACACAGTGGTGAACATACCTTTTTTGCAATGTGTTGCTGCCATTAAATTTTAAGTTAATGATTATTTGCAAAAAATAAATAAATAATGTTTCTCAGTGTGAACATGAAATATCTTGTCTTTGCAGTCTATTCAATTGAATATAAGTTGAAAAGGATTCGTTGTATTCTCTTTTTATTTACCATATACACAACGTGACAACTTCACTGGTTTGGGGTTTTGGATATTAATTATGAAATGCTGTTCCTAGATTACATACATGCTAATAAAACAAACTCTGCAATGATGTATTTTACAGACAAAAAGTGACACAATTTATCCCATGCTTGTGCAACAGCACACATCTCATTGTGACAAATGTGAATGTTTGAAGGGGAACAAAATGTGATCTCTGAAAGGGTTACATGTCTCAAATTCTACACAGTAGGACACCCACCCAGACATACCACATACAGAATCACAATCAGAAATACTTTAATAATCCCCGAGGGGAAATACAGATTTTCAGCACAATCCCATTCAAGATCAGACAAACATTACAGGGAGACAGAACAGGATCAAACATTACAGGGAGACAGAACAGGATCACTGATGGGTCTGCCAACTTCCGGCGCCCCTTAAAAAAAAGGTGAGAAACAGGTAAACGCTGGGGTCGGGGTGGGGGGTGAGAAAAAAAAAATCAGTGTAAGCCTGGGCCCCTGGAGAGGGGGTCCAGACTGAGGCCAAGGGGAAAAAAAACTCATAGCCATAGCACACATAAACATGTGTGTAAGAGGGAAACGTCAAAGAACACAAAGGACAATAAAGACATTAAAAGAGCAGAGCTGATGCAACCAGCCACTTCTACACACAGCCGCAAAAGTAAAACAAACACAACAACAAAAAACAAACATATACACTCTGCGGTGTTCCACGCATCGTCTGCTGGGGTGGGCGGAGCATGGTCAGACACAGGAACAGACCCAACATAGCAACCAAGAGAGCCGACTCCACCCTCGGCCGCCCACTAACTCTCGGCCAGTGTCCAGTCTGAATGGATGAGCGAGGATACGTCCAAGGAGACCGAGGTGTCCGATACCTGCTCATTCAGCCAAGACACTGTGAAGCTTGTAAAGCTCCGCAGTCCTGTCTCTTCATCCACATCTCCTATAGTCCCTCCAAACTCTGCAGTCCTGTCTCTTCATCCACATCTCCTCCAGTCTCTCCAAACTCTGCAGTCCTGTCTCTTCATCCACATCTCCTCCAGTCTCTCCAAACTCTGCAGTCCTGTCTCTTCATCCACATCTCCTCCAGTCTCTCCAAACTCTGCAGTCCTGTCTCTTCATCCACATTTTCTACCGCTTGTCCCTTTTGGGGTCGCGGGGTGTGCTGGAGCCTATCTCAGCTGCATTCAGGCGGAAGACGGGGTACACCCTGGACAAGTCGCCACCTCATCGCAGGGCCAACACAGATAGACAGACAACATTCACACTCACACGGCCTTGACAAGCAATATTAAATAAATGATAAATAACTATGATATAAATAAATGTAACAATGTTATATAGCAAAGTAAAAGTTGTGTTTCTTATCTAAGTAAATGTAAGTCCTTACTACTCACCTATGTGGATAAGTGTGTTCACTTTTGACAGCTACCACAAAATAAAAGTAAAAACATAATAAAAATGATTTATTTATCATAAGAAAGCATCTTTATCTTTCATGACGGTCGCTGCGTTTAGAAACAAGCATGCAGTCAATGTTTGGCTTCACCGTGTCTAATTTCACTTTCGCTTTCTTTGATATTGTGCCAGCAGAAGCGTCTGCCTCACACGTTCAGCACTTTGGCCACAGCCAGTCAATGGCATGAATGCTTTCTGCTGACTTTTTACTCAGGATGAAACTTCCTGATGCAACCCTGGCCGGGAATCCAAGCCATGCGAGGCAGAAGCGTGTCCCGTTACGCCACCAGGGACGCCTCACGCTTGGGAGACATCATGGAAGTGAAAGTTAAGAGGTGAAATAAAAAGAAAACTTGATGTCTATCAATCATTATTTGTATTGATGCTTTCTTGAGAGGACTACAATACCATCACTGATTGGATGTCATTACTTTCAATCTCACCTTCATTCCTCTTTCTTTCTTTTCTTTCTAACTTGACACACCTTTTGTTTGTCAAGTCAGGTGATTTCCCAGAAAAGCATTTACCTGACGTGGCCACAAGAGGCGCTCTCTAGTGAGTCCAGGAGAAGACTTCTTGTTAGTTGACTGCTTCCACTTTTCTCCTCACAATAGCGTTTGGTCTTCCCTAGTAACAGTGACGCAGCAGAATGCCGACTCCTCATTGGCTCAGGTGGAGCATTATTAAAAGAGCCTCGACATTTCCTGCTTCATTTGTCCTGTTTGCGAGTCAAGCGAGTGTTCGTCACTTTTGTCTTTCTCTGCGGGATTAAAAGTGACAAACATCTTTTTGTTTCGTGCTGACATCATGAACTTCTTTTTATTCTTTCTTCTGGTCGTGCAAATGCACAGCGTGACGCCTGGTAAGTCATTTTTATAACTTTATAAATGATTATTCATCAATCCTTCACTTATTTGACTTCTGAGAGTTTCTATTACTTATGCATTATATTCATTCTCATATTATTCAAGCCCTTTATTACTTCATCTTGGTTCTTTTTAAACATATTTTATTGTTTACCTTTTTCTTTATCACTCAACAAAATATACAAAGTGTTCCAAGAAAGTTCCAGAAGCAGAGAAATCCGTTATTTGTTTTGGCTTCAGTTGTTCTTATTGAAAGACTTATTTTTCCAAGGCTTGTAAGAAGGAACACTGACTTCCTGAAGCCTTCAACCACGGAAGTGTCAGAGAGTAAACAAGTGTAGTAACATCATCCCACCACAAGGTGTCAGTAAGAGTCCACATCAAATGGGCAGAACAGCTTGTGTTCATATTCAGCCTCCATTGGAGAAAATATAAGTTTATTTTGAAAAAGTCCAATAATAAAATATATTATTCATGTGTTGTACTTGTCATAGAACACCATGTGAGTCTTGACTGTGATATCTAGCAGTGTTTCATGTTGACTTTAAGACCCCACTGAAGACTGAATGAGCTCAAATATTCACAGTGCAAGATTGTTGAACATGAAACTAAATAATCAAAAGTCATCTTGTTGTTGTGTTCTTCTTTCAGTGATTCACACGCTGCAGTATTTCCACACTGCATCCTCTCAAGTTCAAGACTTCCCAGAGTATGTGAGTGTTGGTTATGTTGATGGAGTTGAGATTAGTTACTATGACAACAACATCAGGAAAGCAGAATCCAAACAGGACTGGATGAACAAAATCACAGCAGAGGATCCAAACTACTGGCAGATGGTAACAGAGATCAGTGTTGGTTGTGAGTTTAGTGACAAAAACAACCTTGAAGTCATAAGAAATGTTTCAACCAAACTGGAGGTTTGTTTATGTTGAACTTTCTACTACTTAAATATATTTGATGTACTCTTTTTATACTGTAGTAAAACACACATTACTGCACTGATATACCTTGTCTCTGTCCATCCCATAATAACCTACACAAATACTGTGTGTGTGTGTGTGTGTGTGTGTGTGTGTGTATGTGTGTGTGTGTGTGTGTGTGTGTGTGTGTGTGTGTGTGTGTGTGTGTGTGTGTGTGTGTGTGTGTGTGTGTGTCACTCTGCTTTACAACACTTTGTGTGTCTCAGGTGTTCACATTTACCAGAGGATGTCAGGATGTGAATGGAATGATGAGACTGATGAGGTTAAAGGTTGGTATCAGGAAGGTTATGATGGAGAAGATTTCCTATCATTGGACATGAAGACATGGACATATACTGCAGCAAAACCACAAGCTTTCCCTGACAAACTCAAGTGGGACCAGAACATACCTAGACTAGACTACGATAAGTATTATTACACTGAGCGTTGTCCTTCTTACTTGAAGAAGCATGTGAAGAATGGGAAGAAGGTCCTAATGAGAACAGGTAGAAGCACACCTTGTACTTTCACCTTTTAACATGTTACCACTCCCCCTATAGGAACATTACTGACATTACACTCTTCATACTCTTTTCTCTTCCTCTCACCTTCTCTCCATCTTTACCTCCATCCACCTCTCCTCTTCATCTTTACCTCCATCCACACCTTCTCTCCATCTTTACCTCCATCCACACCTTCTCTCCATCTTTACCTCCATCCACACCTTCTCTCCATCTCTACCTCCATAAACACATTCTCTCCATCTTTACCTCCATCCACACCTTCTCTCCATCTTTACCTCCATCCACACCTTCTCTCCATCTTTACCTCCATAAACACCTTCTCTCCATCTTTACCTCCATCCACACCTTCTCTCCATCTTTACCTCCATCCACACCTTCTCTCCCTCTTTACCTCCATCCACACCTTCCCTCCATCCACCTCTCCTCTTCATCTTTACCTCCATCCACACCTTCTCTCCATCTTTACCTCCATCCACACCTTCTCTCCATCTTTACCTCCATCCACACCTTCTCTCCATCTCTACCTCCATAAACACATTCTCTCCATCTTTACCTCCATCCACACCTCTCCATCTTTACCTCCATCCACACCTTCTCTCCATCTTTACCTCCATAAACACCTTCTCTCCATCTTTACCTCCATCCACACCTTCTCTCCATCTTTACCTCCATCCACACCTTCTCTCCATCTTTACCTCCATCCACACCTTCTCTCCATCTTTACCTCCATCCACACCTTCTCCCCACGTTGTCTTCTGTTCACACGTGACATCACTTCCTGTGCAGAGCTTCCAGAGGTGTTCCTCCTCCAGAAGACGCCGTCCTCTCCGGTCACCTGCATGGCGACAGGTTTCTACCCCGACCTAGCCGACCTGTTTTGGAGGAAAGACGGCGAGCAGATGTTCGAGGACGTGGAGCACAGAGAGCTGCTCCCCAACCACGACGGAACCTTCCAGATGTCGGTGGAGCTGAAAGTGGAGGTGACGGCCGAGGTGGAGGGCAAGTACGAATGTGTGTTCCAGCTGTCTGGCGTCAAGGAGGACCTGGTCACCAAGCTGGAGAGAAGAAGCATCCCGAGCAACACAAGCCATGAAGGTGAGAAAGACACATTTAGTTGGAGATGTTTCCCATCACAAGTCCACCTGTCACCATTATTGATCCATGTCACCATGACAACGCTTGACGTCTGCATGCAAAGTAGTCATGAAGGTTTCCTCTTCATGCTTTGTCACTCCACTTGTGCTTTTTTGCTCTCCACAGACAACTGGAGCGTCGCCCTCGCTGCCACGGCGGCGGTCGTCGCTGTGGCGGCCGTCCTGGCGGCCATCATCATCGTCATGGTCAGGCGTCACAGAAACAGACAAGGTGAGGGACACCAATGTCCTCTGTCTTTTTCTTCTTCTTCTTCTTCTTTTTCTTCTTCTTCTTCCTGGTCCAGGCCGTGAGTTGATGCTTTCATCCGGGCTGCATGTTTTAGTTGCCTTCCAGCCAAACACTCAAAGATCCACAGAGACAGAGCGCACATTCTCACATAGAAACACGTGAGGAAAAAGTCCATTTCACCTTGTTTCCCTTTCATTTCAGCCCAGTACGATCCAGCTCGTAAGTAAAACATCTTTTCTTTGAGCCGCAAGAAACAAAGCCGTGGTGAAGCGTCACTCACATGGAGGTCTGATGTGGAAGTTTAGCCTGAAAATCCCAACTTGAGCTGACTCCTTCACAATAAAAGACCCTCCTGGGGCATATCTGACTTTTGACATGAGTCCTCATGATGAGGATCAACCAAATGAGACCTCAAGTGTGCTGACTCATCAAGAAGGTATTCTAGTCAGGAAGTAGAAGAGCAGCACTCTGCTTCTTCATGTTTCCAAGTCACACCTCAAAGATCTGATGTGAGTGACGAGGCACCTTCTGGATGTTCTTCCTTCACCGTTTGCGTTTGTCCCGCAGCTCGCCACGGCGGCGTGGAGCTCTCCGAGAAGGTGGCGGCAGAAGGCGAAGGCTGAGTAAGTCTGCACCTCCAAATGTTCTTGTGTGAAGATGATGTTCAACTTGCTTCTGTTGGGAATGTGCTGAGTCATCTTCTTCCTCCAGGATGCTTTGTGCACTGGAACACAGAGAGATGTCTCCATCATGGAGATGTGCTTTGTTCTTCATCCCACTGCTCCTCACGCTATTCTTCTTTGCCCGTTAAAATACTTTGAACATCAAACGTTGGTGGCTATAAAATCATTCATGTTTCATGGCCTTGACATCATGACGAGGATTTCTTATTTCTTTGAATGGCCGCTGCTTATGATCAATATCACATTGTGTCACATCTCTGTCAATAAATCCCTTTGTTCTCCACTCGCCTCACTCTGCTTTCTTGGGGACCAGGAAGGGTCTCGCTCATAACAATGGTAGAAATGGTCATTTTTATTTATGTTGTATTTTTTCATTCAACACTTAAATCCCTAGATCAATTTCAGGTTTATATGTCCATATCAAAGTAAGTTTTTTTCATGTTTTATGCCCTTTTTGGTATGGCAAAACCACTAAATAATATTTTTTACTAAACGTAATTGCAATCTTAAATATGTCAATAATTCATAACATCATTGATTTTAATTTATTATTTTTTGAGTAATGACAATTAAAAAATGTCCCACTGAAATTAATGGGTTCCAAAAGGGCCCCACCCATAAAAATATTTAAAATGTATTTATTTGTTTACTTTCAACACTTAAGTCTATGGATAAACTTCAATCAATCAATCAATCAATGTTTATTTATATAGCCCTAAATCACAAGTGTCTCAAAGGGCTGCACAAGCCACAACGACATCCTCGGTACAGAGCCCACATACGGGCAAGGAAAAACTCACCTCAGTGGGACGTCGGTGTGAATGACTATGAGAAACCTTGGAGAGGACCGCATATGTGGGTAACCCCCCCCCCCCCTTTAGGGGAGACCGAAAGCAATGGATGTCGAGTGGGTCTAACATAATATTGTGAAAGTCCAGTCCATAGTGGATCCAACACATCAGCGAGAGTCCAGTCCATAGTGGGGCCAGCAGGAAACCGTCCCGAGCGGAGACGGGTCAGCAGCGCAGAGATGTCCCCAACTGATGCACAGGCTAGCGGTCCACCCCGTGTCCCGACTCTGGACAGCCAGCACTTCATCCATGGCCAGCGGACCTGTGCAACTCCCCCTCCCAAGAGAGAGGGGAGAAGAGGAGAGAAGAAAAGAAACGGCAGATTAACTGGTCTAAAAAGGGGGGTCTATTTAAAGGCTAGAGTATACAAATGAGTTTTAAGATGGGACTTAAATGCTTCTACTGAGGTAACATCTTTAACTGTTACCGGGAGGGCATTCCATAGTACTGGAGCCCGAATAGAAAACGCTCTATAGCCCGCAGACTTTTTTTTGGCTCTGGGAATCACTAATAAGACGGAGTTCTTTGAACGCAGATTTCTTGTCGGGACATATGGTACAATACAATCGGCGAGATAGGCTGGAGCTAAACCGTATAGTATTCTATACGTAAGTACTAAAACCTTAAAGTCGCATCTTAAGTGCACAGGAAGCCAGTGCAAGTGAGCCAGTATAGGCGTAATATGATCAAACTTTCTTGTTTTTGTCAAAAGTCTAGCAGCCACATTTTGTACCAACTGTAATCTTTTAATGCTAGACATAGGGAGACCCGTAAATAATACGTTACAGTAATCGAGACGAGACGTAACGAACGCGTGAATAATGATCTCAGCGTCGCTAGTGGACAAAATGGAACGGATTTTAGCGATATTACGGAGATGAACGAAGGCTGTTTTAGTAACACTCTTAATGTGTGACTCAAACGAGAGCGCTGGGTCGAAGATAATACCCAGATTCTTTACCGAGTCGCCTTGTGTAATTGTTTGGTTGTCAAATGTTAAGGTGGTATTATTAAATAGATGTCGGTGTCTAGCAGAACCGATAATCAGCATTTCCATTTTCTTAGCGTTGAGTTGCAAAAAGTTAGCGGACATCCATTGTTTAATTTCATTAAGACACGCCTCCAGCTGACTACAATCCGGCGTGTTGGTCAGCTTTAGGGGCATGTAGAGTTGAGTGTCATCAGCATAACAGTGAAAGCTAACACCGTATTTGCGTATGATGTCACCTAGCGGCAGCATGTAAATACTAAAGAGTGCAGGGCCTTCAGATCCATCCCTCGTTTCTGTGACGACCTGTCACGTCAGGTGTCACATGGTCTGTTTGCGTTTGTGTTTATCTCCTAGTCAGCGCTCTTATTTTGGTCCCACTTCCTGTTTGTCTCCCTGAGCGCTTTTCCCTCCTCACCTGTCGCTGATTATCAGCCTGGCCACACCTGGTCATGGGGTGAGGGTGATGGGTCAAATGCAGAGGATAATCTCACCACACCTAGTGTGTGTGTGTGTGACAATCATTACTACTTGACCTTGGCTTTTATTTATGCCTGCCTCGCCCTCCAGTCAGGGCTCAAGGATTGTTTTGTTAAAGGTTACTCTGGTTTGCTGTATGCTGCTTATGCTTCTGTGCACTTCCCTGCTGCACCTCCTTGTGCTCCCTGTGGGAATGAAAAGACTCACCTGCACGTCGTCCTCCTGTCTCCTGCATCTTGGGGTCACAACTAGAGCAGCCATGCGAGTACATGACAGCTTCTTCTTTTTGTTTTTGTTTTAGCCCTTTTAGTCAAAAACCCTTTGTTTTTTAAGGCTAACACAAAATAGCCAATATTTTCCTGGAAAAATATTTAGAAGTCAAATTTTTTAAGTGACGCAATTGGAGCCTTGAATAGTTTAAATAATTGATAACAACATTGAGTTTGATTCATTATTATTGTTGAGCAATGACAGCTTTAAAGAAAAAACAACCTGCATGGCAGCTTTATTAGCATCAACAATGCAACTTTTCTTTGTTACATTTCACCTGTTTTCACCTCTTTTATTCCACTTTTTAGGTTTTTTTATATAGTATTTGTAGAATGTGCCGTGGGCCGTTAAAAGATTAGCTGCGGGCCGCAACTTCCGCCAAATAATGTTTTCATTGGGTTATCTCACAATATGAAAGAGAAAATATTGATATTACTTTTACTTCTGCTATCAGGCAATGTGCAACCAAATCCAGGACCCAGCTTCAATAACATCAGTACTGCTGATGAATTTAGGCCTCCATTTAAATAATAGGAGTCTCCTGCCAAAATTAGACTTAGTCCAAATGTGTATTCCAGCAACAGACTTCCTTATCTTATCTAAAGGTGGCTAAGTAAAGCAGTCTCTGACAAGGACGTTGCTATTAATGCATATAATGTCTTCCCATGCCATCGTCCTGGAAAAGGTGCAGGAGTGGCCATATATATCAAAAAGACATTTCTTGTTATCTTATTGTCAATCACTAAACAATTTGATATATTTCTGGTCTTGTCATCCTCGTCCGGACAGAAGGGCGACACGGCAGTGCGGCTGGATCAAAAAGGAGGTCAGAGACGCTCGACTGAACAAAAAGTTGCTTTATTACAAGCGAGCGTGGTCATACAGAAGTGCAGTTCCTGGAGGAGGTCAAGTCCAAAACATGTGGCACTCCTAACTTGGAGAAGCCAAAGCAGTTTTATATTCCTCCTTCCTGTCACATAGCATAGACTGACCATACGTCCTCTTTTACGGGGGTGTCCGGGCGGGGTTTCTTAAATGCCTCAAATGTCCGGCATTTTGAGTTAGGGTTGCGTGTATTTTCAATGTACGTCCAGAGTTAAGAAGGGGTTAAACAAAACAAAGTGTGGAGGCGTGCGTGTAACACGGGTGGGAAATAAGACATATTTCCTCTCGTGGCATCTCCTCATATTACCTGCGCCCTTTCCACGCTTAATCTCGCGAGTTTAACACACGCGCTCACGTGACCCGCTGCAGCCTATCACGTGACCCGCTGCAGCCTATCGCGCTCTATATGATCCACCATCCCAAGATGTCTGCCAGGTGCGGTGGCTAAGCCTGGGGACATCTGAAGCCGGTATGTTTTAAAGTTGTCGTTTGCCTGCATATCGTAAAAACAACCGTCCAACATTTTACAACTAATTGTAAACTTATAGGTGCCAACCATCAGGGCCGAGTTGCGACGAGAGAGTGTGTCTATGTTAAAATATTAAGCCGAGTTGGTAAGTGAATTTGTTTGCTAATAGTAGCTACGAGCCGTACCCATGTATTTTTAATGGGCGGTTAGCATCGGCTTTTAATCCCGTTTCCTCCAATGTTTCTGATCCCATTGAATTTATATTTATGTCAAGTCTTTATTTTGGGTACTTACATTTGGTGACTGAGTGATGTGGCGTTTTAAGGCCATCTGCACTTTTTATGCTACGGTAAAGACAATGAATGGATAATGTTACACCCGTCATAGTGACGTCACTGTTATTGTTCATGTTACACCCGTCATAGTGACGTCACTGTTATTGTTCATGTTACACCCGTCTTAGTGACCTCACTGTTATTTTCTATTGTTTAATATTGTTCATGTTACACCCGTCATAGTGACGTCACTGTTATTTTCTATTGTTTAATATTGTTCATGTTACACCCGTCATAGTGACGTCACTGTGTACTGTCGTGTTTGTTATTTTGTACATACATGTGATTGTTTAATATTGTTAATGTTAACTTAATTATTGAAGGTCGAACGATAGATTACTTAATGTTGATGTTTATGTGCGCACATTGATTGAACTCCGGGTCCTGTGTTTATGTAGGCCAGGTCCCTAAGTCTTGGATGGCGAGCTGTAGATAGGCCTTGAGCCCGAGCCCAAGGATCTCCACCTCTCAACCCCTGAACTCCACCTGCTCTGGTCTGGCTGGTAGGCGGCTTATAGCCGGTCCCTTTGCCTCGCACCTCATTACTCTGCGGCCCTTTGCACTACCTCATACACACCCTGCCCATAAACTGAACTCTCACTACAAACTGCCATATCCACAACCTCAACCCGTGTGGCCGTATGAACTGTGAATGCGCATATGGACTGCGATCAGTCTCATATGACTCCTATGAACTTTAAGAACTTTTGATACTACCTTGTATGAATTACCTGAACTCTTAATCAATGAACTAAACCAACATTGTTTGTGGAGATTCCTTTGTTTTTTTCTTTGGTTTTGAATGGCCATTCCTATCAATGTCTGTCCACTATTTGTTGCACTGTACATATTTAAATAACACCAGTATCATTTAAAGCATTTAATTGTGTCTGTCCTACTCTCTCCGAGTCATCCGACTTCTGATTAGCCCAATATTGAGAACTTCTACTATACTAGCTAAAGTACCTGTTACATGCGCACATAGCAACATTTGTGAGGGAGGGGCAGAGACAGAGAGCGAGAGAGCTAGTGAGTGGAGAGACAGACATGAAAACAAGAAATGCTGAAACGTAAATGCAACTTCACGGATGATTTGCGGAAAAAGTATTCGTGTTTTGGTCCTGGCCGTGACACATGGGAAGCAGAATGCACTGTGTGCAAAGCAGAAACGTATGTATCTGTGGCAAATAAAGATCTACAAGCCCATATCCACACTACAAAGTACAGAACAGCTGTGCAGGGCGAGAGCTCGTCTGCTAAATTGACAGAGTACTTTGTGCGACCTGGAAAAGGAGAAGACATTGTAAACGCAGCAGAGGGTGTTTTAGCATTCCACACAGTTACAGAATACAAGTGTGACTTATTTCGTTATACTGTCAAGCAGTGTTGGCGTTACCGCACTTTTTGTGTCTTTTTAAGCATTGAAATCAGAAAGGACTTTTTTTCTTTTTTTTACCTACTGCCCGGCTTACTTGTTTTATTGTCTCGATTATTGCTTTCCGCCAGTGTTTTTTGTTTATATTTGCCGGGTCACATTTCCGTCCCCGTGTATTGCGTTTTTATCGGTCATAAACTTTGATTGGCCGAAAGGTTTGTCAATGACAAACACTTCCTCAGTTTGCACTGGGACAAGTTTAACGCGAGGTGCTGTCAAAAGAAAGACTTGATGGTAAACACTAAGGTGAGTGTAAAGTCAACCTTTTTAACTTCATCCTGTGCCAAGTTTCCAGTAAATGTCTTGTTTTAGTCTTTGTGAGTCCATGGAAACTTCACTTTTATCTCCCGCTGGATCCACATCGTTCCAGGATGGAGACAGGCTAGCTGTTAGCTTCAAGCTAACTAGCACCCGATCAGACTCCTCCACCCCAAAAACATACTTTTTAAAATTAGTTTTCCATCCATCCATCCATTTTCTACTTCTTTTTTTATTTTATTTTTTTAATGAATGAAGTAACGTTTATGACAACCTTTTTCCACAACACAATATAGAATGTGAGATATTATGGGTCATTTTTTTTATATGGTGCCTTTTGCGTCCCCAGTATAAATCATGTCATATTTTCTCAAAATATTTACAATTGCTCATTCCATTAGTTTCTTTGTGTATGGTAAATTGTTGTCTATCATAAATACAGTGATATGGGCTTCAAACATTAGAATATATATTTTTTAAAGCTTTTGTTAAAGTTCTATTACCGTATTTCCTTGAATAGCCGCAGGGGCGCTAATTAATTTAAAACCTCTTCTCACTCCTGCGGTTACCTAAACCATGCGGAATGAGCAAGCATGCTCTAATTATTTTAAAACCTCTTCTCACTCCGGCGCATACCTTATCATTAAAAACACATTTAATAAAAAAAACGTTATTATGATCTTACCTTTACTTGTAGATGGGTCCATGTGCAGCTGCTTCTGATCAAAGGCAGTCTTTCTCATCTTTCTTCAATTTTAAAAGTCTCTGGAGATATTCCTTTAATTATTACCTCCTGCTTCGATTGAAAGTCCAGTTTAGAAAACGGTTTTATTTTAGATATGTAATCCTCCATGTTAAAAGTGCAAGCAAACAATTGCTGCATGCTTGCTGCTTGTTGTCTTCTTCTGCAGTACCTGTCTCCTGCAGTACTGGTAGTCGCAAGAAGGATCACTAGCGCCCTCTACCACCTGGAGGCGGGAGTCATTTAATGACTCATATTTGACCCGGCGGAAGTGCCAAGCATGCGCTAATTATTTTGCGGAACGAGTTTGACCCGGCTGTAATTCTAGGCAGGCGAATACTATATTCCCGGCGCCAATTCAAGGAAATACGGTATGCGATTTTGCCATGTCCCTGGTGCTGTTTATTCAACTTTAATCTAGAAAATAACAAATAAAAACATATATTTTTAATTTTTTTTTGTTATGATATAATTATCATAGACAAGCTCTCTTTAGTCATATGGTGTATATTATCAAAATCGTAAAAAGAATTACAAAAAAATAAGGTTCTATGTCTGTCCCTGTGGTCGCTGTCCACTCTGTTAAGTTGCGTTACTGTCCCTTTAAGAAAACAACCACATTTGTCAGTGACATCATTCTCATCAGGTAACATCACACCAGTGGCGGGAAACTCAACTCTGGTAAGCTGTGTGGTTTTTTAGCTCTCTTACTATCTGATGTTGATGTTTTTATGAAGTGAATTTAATGTGGTTGAACATAACGTGTCCACTCTGTTAGGCCTAAATAATAAGGAGATCAATCAAATTGAAATTTTTCAAAACATGTTTGTGTGAAATTATAGATTTCTTATCAATTATTCAAGTCCATGCTAGCTGTTATGTTAACACAGGCAGGCTGAAGGCTAACTTTAGCTCAAAATGTCCACTGTGTTAGTGTCCACCGTGTTAGCCTCATTCAACTAACACGGTGGACATCAACCTAACAGAGTGGACATGTATATAGTAATGTTGACTTATCACAATGTATATGTAGTGCTATTATGCATTCAACAGCAGTTTCTTTCATAATTCTTGGTTAATCATCACTGCTGTTGCAAAATATCATATACAGCAAATACATTGGTGTTAAAAGTACAGTGTTAATGCTTTTCAGTGTGAAGTGTTACGATTTCAGTGGTAAATTCAGCATGTTCTCTCACCAATTCACAGCAGAAGCAGCATAGTATAACGGATAAGGATGCAGGTTGGCATGTGGGAGATTCCGGTTCAAATCCACCCTACAGCAATCATTCATTTTAAATTTAAACTAAATTTGATTATAATTAATTTTAGTGTAAATATAACGTTTTAGTGTTACAATGCCGGGTGTTAAATCAGCTTAAATGTGGTGTTAAATCTAGACACCTTTCGGTGTTAATTGTATTTTAACACACTACAGTGTGGATGCATATCTATGCTGTTATGCATATGTCCTTAACAGAGTGGACATATCCCGTGTGTCACCTCTCATTAATATAGCTAAATATACTATGATTTAGGTGCCTGAGTTCGACCAATATGTTTTTCAGCAAGTTACATATGTCATGTATACAATAGAACATAAAAATATTGGTAAATCAACTATTTATTTTTTACAAGTTATGAAGTCCAAATGGCACCCTATAAAAAAAACGACCCATATAACAGAATAATGCATCCATTTATCTGTTTTCAAAACGCTTGCAAAAAAGTGGTACCCCATTTTTATGACTTGATGGGGTCCCTGGGACCCCATTTTGAAAATTCCTAGCGCCAACACTGCTGTCAACAGAGGAGAAAAATGCTTTATTTAAATACATATATTATTTATAAAGCAAGTTCGAGTATCATTGGCAAATTTTCACGTAGTCCTCGCCTTGGCACGCATATATGTCCTCTTTTTGGGATTTCAGAATATGGTCAGCCTAATAAACCGCCATACAATTCCAGACAGTAATACCGTTTAATTTCTTAATTGGCGAAAAAGTGTCATTTATTAACGCATTTCAGACAACAATGCTTACTTTCTGTTAAAACGAAGCGCCGTCTGGCCTGGTCATGCACACTCCAGCCGTTCGGTTGGCGTAAACATGGCGGCGACTATACGCCGACTTTGCTTTGAAAATGTTCCCTCCGAGTAAACATAGCTGATGGTGTTGTAACTTATGGGTTATATAGTTCATGTGTGATGATCATTCCTAATTTGCGTGTTTGATTTAATTGCTGATAAATTGATCTATTAATATTTACAGCTAAAAAGAGTTAAAAGGGAATTGATTTGAATTATACATGTATTTGATATTGATTATTTGAGAAACACTGACATTGAATTGAGTTGTTTCTACTCAATAGCCTAACAAAGGGTAAACTAAAAGACTGCATGTTCCACAATGCATTGCGGCAAACCGGATGTTAAAAAGACCGGGAGCAGGTGCATTGTGGTTGTTGAGATGAGAAAGAATTACGAGCCTACGGGTGATGAATGAATGACAGATAACAAGTTATAAAGATCGTTTTGTACCGTTTGTATCCCCATTTTTTTCTTATATAAAGTTCAACTTTATTACACATTTCGACGTCCTGTCCAATACTTTGACCGTAGTTAATCTACAGATGGCTTCCTTGCACTTCATTTCAATGAGACTCGCTGTGCGATGAAGAGCACAATGCTGTTGGAGGATAAACATATTTCATGTTGCACTTTCATTTTCAAGCTGCAACTAGCGTCCTTCCGTCAGCTGCTGGGACTGAGAGTTGGCATGAGGCAGGCCATGTGTGGGGAACCTTCTTTAAAGTCTGCACTTTGTTGACTCCTCCTTTAACTTCACTTTATCACTCTTCCAATAACATCAATACTAGCTCAAATGTTTTGCCATCTCATCCAATTGAACGCAGGCTGAGTTGTCGGTGAGGCACAAAGATTGTGTATTAGATGTGAGGTATCATTCCAGTTTAAAGGCCTACTGAAATGAATTTTTTTATTTAAACGGGGATAGCAGATCCATTCTATGTGTCATACTTGATCATTTCGCGATATTGCCATATTTTTGCTGAAAGGATTTAGTAGAGAACATAGACGATAAAGTTCGCAACTTTTGGTCCCTGATAAAAAAGCCTTGCCTGTACCGGAAGTAGCATGACGTCACAGGTTGAAGGGCTCCTCACATTTACCAATTGTTTACACCAGCAGCGAGAGTGATTCGGACCGAGAAAGCGACAATTACCCCATTAATTTGGGCGAGGATGAAATATTTGTGGATGAGGAACGTAAGAGTGAAGGACTAGAGTGCAGTGCAGGACGCATCTTTTTTCGCTCTGACTGTAACTTAGGTACAAGGGTTCATTGGATTCCACACTTTCTCCTTTTTCTATTGTGGATCACGGATTTGTACAAACCCCGTTTCCATATGAGTTGGGAAATTGTGTTAGATGTAAATATAAACTGAATACAATGATTTGCAAATCCTTTTCAACCCATATTCAATTGAATGCACTACAAAGACAACATATTTGATGTTCAAACTCATAAACTTTTTTTTTTTTTTGCAAATAATAATTAACTTAGAATTTCATGGCTGCAACACGTGCCAAAGTAGTTGGGAAAGGGCATGTTCACCACTGTGTTACATCACCTTTTCTTTGAACAACACTCAATAAACGATTGGGAACTGAGGAAACTAATTGTTGAAGCTTTGAAAGTGGAATTATTTCCCATTCTTGTTTTATGTAGAGCTTCAGTCGTTCAACAGTCCGGGGTCTCCGCTGTCGTATTTTACGCTTCATAATGCGCCACACATTTTCGATGGGAGACAGGTCTGGACTGCAGGCGGACCAGGAAAGTACCCGCACTCTTTTTTTACGAAGCCACGCTGTTGTAACACGTGCTGAATGTGGCTTGGCATTGTCTTGCTGAAATAAGCAGGGGCGTCCATGAAAAAGATGGCGCTTAGATGGCAGCATATGTTGTTTTAAAACCTGTATGTACCTTTCAGCATTAATGGTGCCTTCACAGATGTGTAAGTTACCCATGTCTTGGGCACTAATGCACCACCATACCATCACAGATGCTGGCTTTTCAACTTTGCGTCGATAACAGTCTGGATGGTTCGCTTCCCCTTTGGTCCGGATGACTCAATGTCGAATATTTCCAAAAACAATTTGAAATGTGGACTCGTCAGACCACAGAACACTTTTCCACTTTGCATGAGTCCATTTTAGATGATCTCGGGCCCAGAGAAGCCGGCAGCGTTTCTGGATGTTGTTGATAAATGCCTTTCGCTTTGCATAGGAGAGTTTTAACTTGCACTTACAGATGTAGCGACCAACTGTATTTAGTGACAGTGGTTTTCTGAAGTGTTCCTGAGCCCATGTGGTGATATCCTTTAGAGATTGATGTCGGTTTTTGATACAGTGCCGTCTGAGGGATCGAAGGTCACGGCCATTCAATGTTAGTTTCTGGCCCTGCCGCTTACGTGGAGTGATTTCTCCAGATTCTCTGAACCTTTTGATGATATTATGGACCGTAGATGTTGAAATCCCTAAATTTCTTGCAATTGCACTTTGAGAAATGTTGTTCTTAAACTGTTTGACTATTTGCTCACGCAGTTGTGGACAAATGTGTAACGACCGGGTCGCATCGTGGTGCGAGGTGTTCTCCCAAGGATGCAGACGGCTTCGGACACAGCTTGCAGGTAGGAAAATGATTTATTTTGGAGCTAACTCAGACAGGAAAAAACAAAAACGACTAGCATGGGAGCTAGCAAGCAAAAAGAATAGCATAGCCTGAAAGCTAGCAGGAAACAAAGAGGTCGATACTTGTTGCATATGAGCAAATTAGGAAGCCAGGCAGAGTGCTGCCCGGGCGAAGACTAAATAGCCCTCTGATTAGCGCTCGGGTAACAGGTGCGCGTCCCGAAACGCTAACCAGAGGCAGGTGAGCAAAATCTGCCGTCATGGCAACAGAAACAAAACACACGTGACACGAAACTGTAAACAAACTGTGATCCGAGCAGCGGATCCTAACAGTACCCCCCCCTAAAAGGACAGATTCCAGATGTCCCTTGAAAACAAAAAAACAACTGGAACCCAAAAAAAACAAGCAATAGTTCATGAGTCAAGGGCGGGCGGGGGGGTGACTTGGTGGTGGGTCGCCAGGCCACGTGTCCCCGAATCCACCGGGGAAGGGTCAGGTGGCGGCGGCGAATGGAACGCCGCCGCCGCTGGCGAGGCGGGCGAGGCGGGCGACCACGGTAAGGCCACATTCGTGGCCGCCGAGAAGGTGGGCGTGAGTGGCGCCAGAATTTCAGCAGCCTCTGAGTCCTCTGAGAGAGCTGCTTGCGCAGCCGGACCACTCGAGGTCGCTGAGACGTGGCCGTGGAAGCGGTAGGTGTCGACGTCGCTGTCGTGGCAGCCGGAGGAGTCGACGTCGCTGTCGTGGCAGCCGGAGGAGTCGACGTCGCTGTCGTGGCAGCCGGAGGAGTCGACGTCGCTGTCGTGGCAGCCGGAGGAGTCGACGTCGCTGTCGTGGCAGCCGGAGTCGCTGTCGTGGCAGCCGGAGTCGCTGTCGTGGCAGCCGGAGTCGCTGTCGTGGCAGCCGGTGCTGGTGCGAGAACCAGCCGTGGTGCAGGTACTGGTGCGAGAACCAGTCGTGGTGCAGGTACTGGTGCGAGAACCAGTCGTGGTGCAGGTACTGGTGCGAGAACCAGTCGTGGTGCAGGTACTGGTGCGAGAACCAGTCGTGGTGCAGGTACTGGTGCGAGAACCAGTCGTGGTGCAGGTACTGGTGCGAGAACCAGTCGTGGTGCAGGTACTGGTGCGAGAACCAGTCGTGGTGCAGGTACTGGTGCGAGAACCAGTCGTGGTGCAGGTACTGGTGCGGGAACCAGCCGAGGTGCAGGTACTGGTGTGGGAACCAGCCGAGGTGCAGGTACTGGTGTGGGAACCAGCCGAGGTGCAGGTACTGGTGTGGGAACCAGCCAAGGTGCAGGTACTGGTGTGAGAACCAGTCGAGGTGCAGGTGGCCTAGCTGGCGGTTGCGGCTTAGCAGGCCGAAAAACCGGTGGTGGCGGCCGGGCAGGAGGTTGTGGCTTAGCCCGCCGAAGGACAGGTGGCGGTGGCCGAGCAGGAGGTTGCGGCTTAGCACGCCGTTGTGCCACCCCACTCGCACAGCTCCCAGTACTAGCCCCCCCCTCAAAAAGCGGATCCCAGACGCGTTCCTTGCGGATTGGAACCGTCTTCAAGGGTGGGTGGAGGGTGGTCAGGGGGAGGGCTGAATCCTCTCCTCTAAATTGTCCAAAATGTCTATTGTCACCCCCCACTTGAGACTGGGACTGACTAGAGTTAGTCCTTAAAAAAATGTCCTGATAATGATTAATCGCAGAATTAAAGTCACTTGAAAATGGCTGACAGGAAGAATTGACATGATGTCTAAAAAAGTCTTTGTCTATGACGTCATCCAAAATGGACGGGACAACGTCATCAAGCGGCGTGTCATCAGGGGGTGCCGACGGAATGACGTCATAGCTGCAGTCCCAGCGATTGACAGGCCAGTCATAACAGTCTTCGGTAAGGTAGTTGATGGGATTAACAGACCTTTGAAGAGGGAAATCTTGGGCTGAATGTAGCTTGCTGTGTACCGGTGGAGGAGTCTGTGGGAGGGGCGCGTCTTGGCAGCGAAGTGAAGACCTCTTTGGTGGCTTCCGTCTTCGCTGACGCGTCCGGTGGTGCGGAGGTGTGGCGATGTCCTCGGGCCAAACGGAGTGGATTGGGACCAACTTTCCGTTAGGACCCCAGATCAGGTCCTGGCGCTCCGAGGGGGAATAGCGGAGAGTCTCCGCCTCCATTGCTCGCAACACCATCCACGCACCTTCGTCCATCTCCTCCGACGTGCTCGTTGCGGGAGAACTTCTTGCTGGCTTCCTACTGTAACGAGGGGGTCGCATCGTGGTGCGAGGTGTTCTCCCAAGGATGCAGACGGCTTCGGACACAGCTTGCAGGTAGGAAAATGATTTATTTTGGAGCTAACTCAGACAGGAAAAAACAAAAACGACTAGCATGGGAGCTAGCAAGCAAAAAGAATAGCATAGCCTGAAAGCTAGCAGGAAACAAAGAGGTCGATACTTGTTGCATATGAGCAAATTAGGAAGCCAGGCAGAGTGTTTTTTTTCTTCTTCTTGTGGCTTTCCGGCAGACTAGACGCCCATCGGCGTATTGCTGCCTCCCACAGTTCAGTTCAGGTATTACCACAGCTTATGCAGTTACACTTTCTGGTGCAGGCCAGTATTCCACAGGTAGTCCATGACTGCTTTCATCACTGCACTTTGATGTTCCTCAGGGTTCAGAATAATCCTCAGTGAGATGCAGGGCAACCCTGCATCTAGTAATGCAGCAAAAAGCTCTCTCCTCTCTGTTGTGTATATAGGACACTCCATAAAAACATGCTGCACAGTTTCTTCTGTCCCACATTCACACAGTCCATTTTCATGTTTCCCAATACGGGCCAGTCCCCCTGCAAGGCCACAGTGTCCAAATCTCAGCCGTGTCATAATGACTTGCTCCCTTCTGTTTCCCAGGGTGATGCTTCCTCCCCTAACACTATTTTGAATATTAAAATAAAACCTTCCTCTTGTTTCCCCCTCCCATTCTCTTTGCCACCTGATATTTAACTCCTCCTTTATTATGGAGCGGTACTCTGAAATACCCAGGGCGACGCCCACATCCACCTCCTCCCTGCTCAGGGCCTCTTTGGCAGCACCATCAGCAGCCTCGTTGCCCTCAACCCCCACATGAGCTGGAACCCACATGAAACCCACTCTACTTCCAGCTTGGTTTACTCTGTAGAGTGCGGTCAGCAGCTCACAGACCAGATCTGGTCTGACCTGTGACCTCCCCCCCTGCAGAGCCATCAGCGCAGCCGCCGAGTCCGAGCAGATAACTGCCTGCTGCGGTCTCACCTCCTCAACCCAATTTACTGCCCATATCAACGCCACCATTTCTGCCGTAAAGACTGAAACCCCATTTGGCAGCCGTCTGCTCTGGGTGATCTGCAGGCAGGGAATGTGAACTGCAAACCCCACCCTTTTACTATTTGGGTCCATGGAGCCATCTGTATAGATCTGCACATGGTCTGCCCATTCCTGCTGCATCCTCTCCCTCACCAACTCATCTGGGTCTCCACTACCCTTCTCCCTCTTCCTCTCTGCTATCGTGAAGTCAACCTCCACACTTGGTAGCAGCCATGGTGGAACAGAAGGCCAGACCACAGCCGTACCCCTGCGCACCCCACTCAAGCCGAGCTCTTCTTCCTCTGCTCTGATTTTATGGACAAAACTCCTGCTTTCCCCACCTCCCAGTTCCCAGCACTCCTCCAGCAGCTGCTTGCCTGGATGGACTTGGTCATGCCCATATAGTTTAGCTATGTGGTGTAAGGCCAGCTTCCTTCTCCTTAAACTTAGGGGTATCTCTCCCATCTCCACCAGCAAAGCTGGGATTGGAGTTGTGCAAAAAGCCCCACTACATACTCTTAACGCTTTTGCCTGCACCCTATCCAGTGCTGCTAGGTTTGTTTTGGCTGCAGCCCCATATGCCAGGCACCCATAATCAAAAGCTGAGCGAATCATGGCTCTGTAAATCATTATTTGTGTGTCTCTGTTTGCTCCCCACGTACTCCCAGCAAGGCATCTCATCACATTTATCACCTTTTCACATTTCCTCACTATTTTTTCTATATGTTTTTTCCACGTTAACCTCTCTTCAAAAATAACTCCTAGGAATTTAAACTCTTTGACTCGCTCTAAGGGCTTGCCATAGATATTCAGCCCCAGGTTTTCAGTCTTCCTTTTGTTTGTAAAAATAACAAATTTTGACTTTTCCACAGATATTTTGAACCCCCACTTCTCAGCCCAGGCCACTACTCTATCCAGTGCCCCTTGTATCTTCCCTGTTATAAACTTAATATTCCGCCCTCTTTTCCAAATTGCGCCATCATCAGCGAACAATGATAGCCCAAAGCCTGCCCCCACCTCCTGGAACATGTCATTAATCATCAAGTTAAATAGTACTGGGCTTATAACACTCCCTTGAGGAGTACCATTATCTATCCCCACTGTTTCAGAATATGCCCCCCCGACTCTGACCTGTATGGTCCTGTTTTGCAGAAACGCCCTGATCCAGTTCAGCATCCGCCCTCGTATTCCAGCATTAAACAGCTTCACCCCCAACCCCTCTTTCCACAACATGTCATATGCCTTTTCAATGTCGAGAAAAACTGCGACCACTGATTCTTTGTTGGCCTTAGCTTTCCTTATGTCTAGGTCAAGCGCAAGCACAGAGTCCATCGTTCCCCTCCCTAATCTAAAGCCACTCTGGATTGGTGCAAACCATCCTTGCTTCTCTAATTTATATGTAAGCCGATCTGTCACTATTCGCTCCATAATTTTACACAACACAGCCGTGAGTGCAATTGGCCTATAGGAGCCTGGCTTTGCAGCTTCCTTTCCTGGCTTCAGAATAGGGACGACAACTGCATGCCTCCATGCCACAGGGATGACGCCTTCATCCCATACTGTATTGATGAGTGCTAGTATCTCATACAGCACCATGTCATCCAACTGCTTAAAGATTTCATATCCTAGTCCATCTTTCCCTGGAGCTGTTTTACGCCCTCTTTGGATTGCTCTCCGTAATTCCTTCAGAGAAAAGTTTAAATTACTGGGGTCAGAATTATCCTGATTCACCTCAAGTTTGTACATTTGGTTTCTTATTACCTCATTTCGTTTTACAATACCCTCCTCTCCAATGTTTACCCCACTATGTACTTCTTGGAATTTTTTCACACACATGCTGGCTTTTTGACTGTCATTTGTAGCAACCACCCCCCCTTCTTCTAGGACTGGGATGCTTCTCCCCTTAACAATCCCTGACATTCGCCGGATCACTGCCCACACCTCCCCTACTGGTGTGTCCTCCCCCAGCCTTCCGCAGTAATTCCTCCAACACTCTCTTTTGGCCGTTTTAATAACCCTCCTGGCCTTGGCTCTTAACCGCTTGTATTCTATAGCATTTTCCTGCACTGGGTACCTCCTTAGCACACTATAGGCTTTATTTCTTTCCCTCACTGCCTCATCGCACATTTTATTCCACCATGGCACAGCCTTACGTTTTACAGCTTTTTTCCTTGGGATGCAGCGGTTCATGTTATCACTTAACATACTGCACAGAGTATCATTCCACTCGTCAACTGTTCCGTCCTCTATCACACTGTCTATTCCCTCTATGCACCCCTCAACAAATTCAGCCCATTTTGCTTTATTATAGTTTAGTGGCCTCGGCCTAGTGTCTTCCTCCACTAGCAAGGGCTGGCCAAATCCCACCACTATTGGGAAATGGTCACTTCCCATAGGGGTTTCTTCCATGGTTTCCCACTTCCCTTTCCAAGCCAATTCTGAGGAAGCTATAGTTAAATCAATGCATGATACCCTCCCTGTTCTGATGTCAAACCTGGTTGGCCTCCCATCATTTAAACACACCAAACCATGCTTGTCCATCAGTTCCTCTATCACTTCCCCATTCCTATCCCTGTCTCTGCTTCCCCAGAGTGGATTGTGTGAATTAAAATCTCCCGCCCATATCACTGGAGTTCCCACCTCCTCTGCTACTTTATCCAATTCATCTATTCTAAGTGGCAGGCATGGGTTATAGAAGTTAACAATATTCATCCTCCCTTGCTCCCCCCACACCCTCACTGCCAAACACTCCAGTGTGGTTGTTAACGCCACCTGCTGGTATTGCACCCCTGCCCTAACAAATATTGCACATCCCCCCCCTGTCCCTTCTTTACGATCTTTCCGCAAACACTCATAGCCTGGTACAACAAAATCTAGGCACGGCTTTAGCCATGTTTCTTGTACACAGATCAAATCAGGCTTATCCTCACCAGTGTGCACATTCTTTTTTAGCTCTTGCCCATTGGCAACTAAACTCCTTGCATTCCACTGCAGGATACTGAACATGAAAATGATCTTACTGATCATGTTCATCCCATGTTGCATCCATCTCATTTCCCTCTGTCTCACTCTGCTGTGGCTTAGGAGCCTTTACTTGACTATCTTTCATGTACCTATGTAGTTCTGTGGGGTCATACGCTCCCAGTCCCAAAAACCTTCCCGCCGCCTCAACCACTGCCCTCATGATGTCTGACCTGCTAAGGTCCTTGCCCTGCTTAGGAGGCCTAGTGGCGTACACCACGTCAACCGTAAATGCCAATAGACTCTCTTTTTTCACCACAATTGAATCATCTGGTACGGAGGGGGTGTGGCAACTGGTGGAAGGGCCAGGGCTCTGGGAGCATGAACCCACAAACACAGACACATTTTCACTTTTTCCCTCTACCTTCTTAAGTGCCTCTGCATAAGAAATCTTATGCTGCTCTTTAACATCTTGGACACGCTTTGCCTTCTCAAAGTGTAGGCATCCCCGAAAGGACGCCATGTGCGTGCCCCCACAATTGCAGCATTTAGTGTCAGTAACATCGCATTCTAATAGATCATGTTCCCCCCCGCATTTTGTGCACCTTTGACTGCCGCGGCATGAGGCGGCTACATGGCCAAATCTTTGACACTTAAAGCATCTAAGCGGGGGCCGCTCATACTTTTTCACTTGAAAAGACAAACATCCAATGAAAACTCTGGGTGGCAGACTATCGCCATCAAACGTTAGTAACACAGGAGCATTTGGGTTCCCGTCACTCCGTGCTTTAAATCTCTTTACTTCCTTCACATTTCCTCCCTTGATTTGCTCCTTTATTTCATTCTCAGTTATATCAGCACTAACACCATATATAACTCCCTTGATTCCCTCAATTCTGTTTGAGACGTACAATTCAATGCTCTGCCCAGCTATTTTCTTAACCGCAGCTGCTTTCTTCTGCGTTTCGGCACTCTTGCACAACACCATAAGCATTCCGTTTGCTAAGATTCTTGCTTCAACATCGCCTACTGACTTCAGCGACTCCGCAATCTTCAGAGGATTGACTGATCTGAACCCTCCCACTCCTTTCGGATCCTTCACTTTAAACACTACTTTAAACTCGATGCTGTCAGTTTTCCTCATTTTCCCTCCCGACTGTTCTCCTTCTGCTGTAGCACCTCGTTTAGTCCCAGTTTTAAGCCCCCCTTCCCCTCCCCTGGCCGTAGCCATGTACAACGTCCCCCTACTTGTCCTCCTCCAACAATGCAGCCTTCAGCAATAATCAAAGAAAGATAAACCGTGTTAATAACGGCAAAGGCACAGTCAGTGAAAGAATTCAACTTGCGTCCGCTCTCTGACAGTCCTGTCAAACCGGCGTCCGACGTCACTTCCTCCTCACCTCTTCCCGGCTCCACGCTGATGCCCAGAGGACAAGATGACAGTAAACCAACGTGAGGAACAGCGAGCGGCTGACGACGCCATCATTCGCCCCGGTCTGCCTCTCGCCAGGCAGAGTGCTGCCCGGGCGAAGACTAAATAGCCCTCTGATTAGCGCTCGGGTAACAGGTGCGCGTCCCGAAACGCTAACCAGAGGCAGGTGAGCAAAATCTGCCGTCATGGCAACAGAAACAAAACACACGTGACACGAAACTGTAAACAAACTGTGATCCGAGCAGCGGATCCTAACAAAATGGGTGTACCTCGCCCCACCCTTTCTTGTGAAAGACTGAGCATTTTTTGGGAAGCTGTTTTTATACCCAATCATGGCACCCACCTGTTCCCAATTAGCCTGCACACTTGTGGGATGTTCCAAATAAGTGTTTGATGAGCATTCCTCAACTTTATCAGTATTTATTGCCACCTTTCCCAACTTCTTTGTCACGTGTTGCTGGCATCAAATTCTAAAGTTAATGATTATTTGCAAAAAAAAAAAAAGTTTATCAGTTTGAACATCAAATATGTTGTCTTTGTAGCATATTCAACTGAATATGGGTTGAAAATTATTTGCAAATCATTGTATTCCGTTTATATTTACATCTAACACAATTTCCCAACTCATATGGAAACGGGGTTTGTGTTTTAAACCACCTCGGATACTATATCCTCTTGAAAACGAGAGTCGAGAACGCGAAATGGACATTCACAGTGACTTTTATCTCCACGACAATACATCGGCGAAGCACTTTAGCTACGGAGCTAACGTGATAGCATCGGGCTTAACTGCAGATAGAAACAAAAGAAATAAACCCCTGACTGGAAGGATAGACAGAAGATCAACGATACTATTAAACCATGGACATGTAAATACACGGTTAATGCTTTCCAGCCTGGCGAAGCTTAACAATGCTGTTGTTAACGACGCCATTGAAGCTAACTTAGCTACGGGACCTCACAGAGCTATGCTAAAAACATTAGCTATCCTACGCCAGCCCTCATCTGCTCATCAACACCCGTGCTCACCTGCGTTCCAGCGATAGACGGCGCGACGAAGGACTTCACCCGATCATCGATGCGGTCGGCGGCTAGCGTCGGGTAGCGCGTCTGCTATCCAACTCAAAGTCCTCCTGGTTGTGTTGCTGCAGCCAGCCGCTATATACACCGATCCCACCTACAGCTTTCTCCATTGTTCATTAAACAAATTGCAAAAGATTCACCAACACAGATGTCCAGAATACTGTGGAATTTTGCGATGAAAACCGAGCTTTTTGTATTGGATACAATGTGTCCGAATACTTCTGTTTCAACCATTGACGTCACGCGCAAATATCATCATACATAGACGTTTTCAACCGGAAGTTTCCCGGGAAATTTAAAATTGCACTTTATAAGTTAACCCGGCCGTATTGGCATGTGTTGCAATGTTAAGATTTCATCATTGATATATAAACTATCAGACTGTAGTAGTAGTGGGTTTCAGTAGGCCTTTAAACTGTTGGACTGAAGGACATAGTTGTTGTTGAAGAACGAAGCTTGTTTATTAGACTTTATCTTCATTAGCCAAACTGCTTTCTGTTTTGTATTGATGTCAAAAAGTAAACAAGTTTTTTAAAAATGTTTTACATTACTTGTGTTTTTTCATTCCACAAAATAATTACTTTAATAACCATTCATGTGACACAGCATTGTGGTAATGTTTGATGGTGTATAATTAATACCTATACAACTCTCAATGGATCTGTCCTTATACATCATGTACATGTACACACATTAGTACATGTACATGTACATAACTTAAAGAAACACTGATAATAATAATGAACGAAAACACAAATATTTGTCTTTAAATGTATAGATAATGTTTATCTAGAGCATGTTTTAGATATTACAAATGACATGATGGCGTGGCGTTCACAAGCCAACTCTGTTTTACCTACCATAATGAATAATCCTGATTAATAATCCTGATTTCAATATTGATAAAAAATAATCTGAATAATTATTTTGCCCATAATTGTGCAGTCCTATGTGTAAGACTAGACCTCATATATGATCACTACTTTTTTATCTACAGTATTTGGACAAAAAGGGCAGTTACGTCTTATACCCATAAAGTGCTATCTTTCAAAATGTTCATTTATTTGTATTTATTTATAGTATTATTTTGTTTATAATGCTTGTTGCTTTCATATGCACATTCAACTTTCTACTTGAGGTACACATCACATCTTTTATTATTTCTTTTAGATTTCGACTCTGTAGAACATAAGTTCATATATAAAGCCAAGACGTATTTGGGTTTGGTGTCAAGTTTAGAAAAATGGTCCAAACTATTTATAATGGTATTAACAGCAGTGTCGCTCTTTGGGAAGGTTCCTCTCAAAGATTTGAACTTAAACGAGGTATCAGACAGGGTTGTCCAATTTCTCCTTTTCGTTTTTAATTACAGCTGAGATGTTGAACTTCTACGTGGTCAACTGCATTCACGCAGAAGGAATCAGTGTTGGAGAACACACTGTATTAATTCTTAGCCAACTAGCAGACAATACTTGCATCTTTCTCCAAAATGACCAGCAGGTCCTAGTCTTCTTCCAGGGTTTGCAGGACTTTTAACATGCTTCTGGTTTGGTGATTCATAGGAGGAAGAAGTGTGAAATAATGTTTATTCATGAAACAGATAAGCCATCCGTTGGTGCATGGAATTATTGTTAAAATCTCTCTTTGATATATTGGAATTACTATCAACGAGTGGATAAGTGATGGATTAGATGAAAACTGCTCTTTAAATATCCAGAAATCAAAGTGTGTTTAAGCGTTGGCTTCAAAGGGACCTCGCCTTACAAGGAAGAATAATACTCTCCAAGGCTGAAGGGATGCTTTATCCTTCCCCATCATATGTAGATAAAACACATATTTAACAATAAACTCTACTCTGTTTAAATTGGAATGGAAAAATAAAACAGTTTGTTAAAAGAACTACAATGGTTAGAAACTACGCTGGTGGAGGTTTCAATGCTGTAGACTTTGAAACTCTTAACCATGTGTTCAAAATCTAATGGCTCAAAAAAAAAGTCTGATTAAAAAAAACAACAACCCTGGTTTGTTTTTCCCAACTTCTTATTTGAAAGATGTGGTGGCCTCAGGTTTTTACTAAGTTGTGATTTGAAGTGTTCTAAATGAGCCATCAAGTTATCAAATGTTCACAAACAAGCTCTGGATTGTTGGAAGTTGGCCAATAATCACAACTTCTCCTCATATAAATGCATTCTTTGGAATAAGCAATACATATTACACACAAACAACACATTGTTTCACAAACAATGCGCTGAAAAAACAATGGAATGTCTTTGGATTGTATTATATTTATTGTAAAACATAATATTGACATGAGTATTGTTGAGTATAAAAAAAGTGATAAATATCATTCCAGCCCAGCTTCTTCAGCTGGTTAAATCTTCTACAGTATGAACAGCAGGAAGGTGTTTTAATGAAACTTCCTACATCAAACATGTAACAACAAACATGGAAGAAAGTCTCTCAATTTGGATAAAAGTTGTCCACCAAAAGTTGTTGCATTCTGGGGGAAAAACTAAAGAAGTACAGGTGGAAATAATTCCTACATTTTTGTAAGTCATATTTAGCCAAATTCATACAAGATGTTCCTCCAGAATGCACATTTTGTCATACTGAAAAACAATCAGCCATTTGTTTTTTCATTGTCCCTTCTCCCAATTGTTTTGCACTGAAGTGTCATTCATGCTTTACTACTTTCCACACAATTGTTGAGCTAAAAAAAGAAATGGTTTTCTTTTTAGATTGTAATTTTAATGAAAAGGTGGGGATTGCAATAAAAGTGTTATGTCTTTTAGGTACATTTCACATTCCTAAATCCAGAGTGTTATCATGCAAACCAAATATTTGTTGCTTTTATTCTCAACTAAAAAAATGTACAAGTCACTAGAAATAAAGGAAAATAAAAATGCCATCTTAACCCCCCACCTTCTAAAAACAATTGTAAAAACCATCACCATCAAAGAAAATATAAATGTAGTTTCATTTTGTTTGATATCAATGTTTTCTAGCTGGCAACGTTAGCTATGGTTATGGTGTTAGTTTATTTCCAGCATTTTTTGCCACTATCTTAATAATTCCAGCAGGGGTCACTGTAGGCCCTCTTTGACTTCCTGTTGGATTTGTTTCTGCAACTGCCTTCTGGACATTGGATTTATGCCTCTTTTTGAACTCTTTTTGAACTTTCCAGCAACACAATAATTGCTTGTAGCTGTCATTAGATGAGGATCAGAATCATTTGAATGTACACAAACAAATAGTGTATTGGTAAGAATAGGCTGACCATATTCTGAAATCCCAAAAAGAGGACATATATGCGTGCCAAGGCGGGGACTAGGTGAAAATTTGCCAATGATACTCGAACTTGCCTTATAAATAATATATTTATTTAAATAAAGCATTTTTTCTCCTGTGTTGACAGCAGTGTTGGCGCTAGGAATTTTCAAAATGGGGTCCCAGGGACCCCATCAAGTCATAAAAATGGGGTCCCACTTTTTTGTAAGCGTTTTGAAAACAAATGATAAACGTATGCATTATCCTGTTATATCTCACATTCTATATTGTGTTTTGGAATAAGGTTGTCATAAACGTTACTTAATTCATAAAAAAAATAATACAAAAGAAAACAAATGTGTATACATATGTAAATTTATTCAGTTATAAACATTCATTCACTTCCTTCTTTCCTTCATGGATCTAAACTTTACCGCTGCTGGTAGTTTTTTCTATGTTTTTATTTAATACGTTGTAGGTGTATTTATTTCAGTATAAAAGTGAACAAAGTGTTTTGCTTGGGTCATGAAATGATGATAATGGTGTGCCAGGGCATACATACATTTTATATTTAACGCTTAAATCTCTGGAGTCTACATCAACTTCACATCTATTCCTCATTTCAAAATGTTTTAGTTTTTTTTATGTTGTTTTTCTTTTGTTTGTTTTTTTGTTTGTTTGTTTGCCACCCTTTTTTGTCAAACAAAACTATGTTTTTAATGGCAAACACACAAAATATGCAAAATCTTCCACCAAAATATTTTTCTTAGTGGAATATTTGATGTGAAGTAATGGGAACCTTAGATAGGTCAATAATTCATAATAACATTGATTTTGATTCAATATTATGTTTTGAGCAATGACAGTTTGAAAGAAAAAAAAAACAGCTTTGTTTTATTAGTCAACATTGCAACTTTTTCTAAATTACATTTCACCTTTAAGCTTTTTTACTTCACTTTTGTTATGTTTTTTTTTATTTTAATAGTATTTTTAGAATGTGCCGTGGGCCTTTAAAACATTAGCTGTGGGCTGCAAATGGTAACATTAAAAAAATATGCGTCCTTTCTGATTTCAATGCGTTAAAAAGACACAAAAAGTGCGTTAACGCCAACACTGCTTGACAGTATAACAAAATAAGTCACACTTATATTTTGTAACATTCACAGTTTTGGAAAAAAGTGCAGATGTAGAAATATTCAAAATAACCCCTTGTATATAATCTAAACATAAATAATGCCTCAAAACAAGTTAATTAAATTGAAACAAAAAACAGCAGACGAGCTCACGCCCAGCACAGCCGTTTTGTGCTTTGTAGTGTCGATATGGGCTTGTAGATCTTTATTTGCCACAGATACATACCTTCCTGCTTTGCACACAGTGCATTCTGCTTCCCATGTGTCACGGCCAGGACCAAAACACAGATACTTTTTCCGCAAAACATCCGTGAAGTTGCATTTACGTTTCGGCATTTCTTGTTTTCATGTCTGTCTCTCCACTCACTAGCTCTCTCGCTCTCTGTCTCTGCCCCTCCCTCACAAATGTTGCTACGTGCGCACGCCTCCAGTTTGTTTTGTTTAACCCCTTCTTAACTCCGGACGTACATTGAAAATACACGCAACCCTAACTCAAAATGCCGGACATTTGAGGCATTTAAGAAACCCCGCCCGGACAGACCTGACACCCCCGCAAAAGAGGACATGTCCGGGGAAAAGAGGACGTATGGTCAGTCTAGGTAAGAATGATTCTAAAATATTGTAAATAATTGTATACTGTTATATACTCATATATATGGTTGGGCATTACACCAATAATAATAAGGACACGGACACGTTGGTTGCTCTGTAGCTTCACGTTTACTACTGTCAAGGTCCGCAACAACTCTGTAAGATACAGGAAGTGACATCAAGAGCAGGAGGCATGATGGTAACTCAGCAGGGACAAAACTAGGACTGTTAATACACAACATATACATTGTTGTTTTTACTGTAAATCCTCCTTAAGGTGCTCACATATCCCCATGCTTTAACTGTGAAATACATTTTTACTATTGTTTCCCTAATTTAAAGAATTTAGCCGAATTGTAATAATATAGATAGCAATACACTGAACAAGTAAGAATAAAATGTGTTTTTATGTGCATGAACGTGTGAATAAAAGTTAGCACAGAATAAAAAGAAGGCAGAGATTAATTCATTGATTAATATACTAAGTCATTAATGTCTCACATAGAATGGTTTTACAATGTCTATAACTTTATTTTTCTATTGAAAAATAAGTTTTCTCTCTGTTTTTGAAGGGCTGAATAAAGTCTTGTCAACATCAGAATCGCACATTTTTTAGATGACATTTTTCTCTGATGTTATATTTATCTTCATTTTTGTGAAGAATTGTTGTACATTTTTGCTTAGTTTTCTTTGTACGTCATTTTGACTGTTTGAAAAAGCACCAAATCATTGAATTTCAATATTTTATATTCAAATGGAGTGTTTGAATGTTCTCTATATCCAATATTATGTAAAAAAAAAGGCCAAAGTTGGAACCTGAAAAAAAAAACAGATTTGAATCTGAAAAAGATGCGAAACTTGGATAAAAATAAATGAAACTGTAAAAATTAAAAATGTAATCTTAAAAAGTACAACGTTCTAATATTAAAATATACATAAATGACAAGAAATAATTAATAAAAATATATTTTTGTGTGAAAATTATATTCAACCTGAATAATATTTTTTATTTTGAATACACTGAGGTATTTTTCAACATTAAAATCTGAACTTTTAGTTTCAGAGTACATTTTTTTCAAGTGCAAAACTTTTGTCCCTGATGTACCTCCATATAAATGAATGAGCAAGTAAACAACAATTAATGGCCAATGCATTAACCTCTTATTTGAATAAAGTGCAACCAACACTTTATCTTCAATTAACTACACTCAACTTTTTCTTCTCACATTTCAAACATTCAAGCACACGTCACACACCATCTCTTAAAGGCGCGCACACACACACACACACA